>NC_036858.1:55882038-55883121 GCF_002910315.2 Salvelinus sp. IW2-2015
TCACCCTACAGGGCCTGGTCAGAATGTCACCCTACAGGGCCTGGTCAGAATGTCACCCTACAGGGCCTGGTCAGAATTTCACCCTACAGGGCCTGGTCAGAATTTCACCCTACAGGGCCTGGTCAGAATTTCACCCTACAGGGCCTGGTCAGAAGTAGTGGACTATAAAGGAACCTGAGTGCCATTTGGGACACATTTCATGCCAGACTGCTGCTGTTTCAGCCTTTTGGTATATTACTGGCACAACATTTTCATTCTCTTGACAAAGTTGCTGTTATTAAAAAATGAACCATAAATAGCAGTGAATGAAGGTAGAGATCAATTAATTTCCTCCGACAGAGAAGGTAGATAAAAATTACTTTAAAACAAAATGAATCTCGGCATCTCAGAACCAAATGTAGTTTGAGAGCTGGCCTTCAGCTAGCTATGTTTTATTGTCAAATAAAGAAGCCAAATCTGTGTCAAACCACAATTTATGTTTTCAGTTCATTTCATTGCACAACAAAGGGTTATCAGATAGCCTAGAGCAGGGCTATTGAACTCTGACCTTACAAGGTACGGAGACTGATGGTTTTCTGTTCTACCTGGTAATTAATTGCACCCATCTGGTGTCCCAGATCTAAATCAGTCCCTGATTCGTGGGGAACAATGAAAAAATACAGTGGGACTGGCGTCGATTCCAGAGTAGAGTTTGAGGGGCCTAAAGTGTGTGTGTGCGGGGCAAAGTAGGATCAAGATCTTGGAGTACATAATAAACTGGCTGATTTAGGTCATTCTGTTCATGCTAATCTTATTTTCAATCTGTTATTGGTACAGGCACAATATAGTGGATTAGAGTGTGTGTACTAGGAAGATAATATCATAAAAACAAGACCGTTTTGACCTTATATGACCTTATATATATATATATATATATATATAGGACATTCCTAATAGATTGCATTGTTCTAAATTGCAACATCTCATGATTGATTAAAACAAAGTCATGTGAAAGGGCTCTCTCTCTGTCTGAAATTATTTCTAGTCTGCTTAAAAATGACATCTGACCAACTCTCTGAATTTGCATTTTGGGGGGAGAGAGAT
>NC_036858.1:55883146-55985003 GCF_002910315.2 Salvelinus sp. IW2-2015
AGCACAGACGTCCCTGTGTGACGCGCGTTCAGCGCCTCCTGCGTCCAGAATGTCACCCTACGGGCCTGTCAGATTTTGTCACCCTCGGCCTTGGGTCAGAATTTTACCTACGGGGGGCCTGGTCAGAGAATGCCACCCCTACGGGGCCCTGGTAGAATGTTAACCCTACGGGGCGGGTCAGAATGTTACCCCTACGGGGCCGCGTCAGAATGTACCCTACGAGCCTGGTCAAATGGTTACCCTACGGGGGGCCTGGTCGAATGTTCACCCTACGGCGGCCTGGCAAGAAATGTCACCCTACGGGGGCCTGGTTCAAGAATTTTTAACCCTAACAGGGGGCCTGGTCAGAATGTCCACCCTACCAGGGCCTCTGGTCCAGAAATTTCAACCCATACAGGGCCACACTGGTCAAGGAATTTTCACCCTACAGGGCTGGTCGCAGAATTCACCCTACAGGGCGCACTGGTCAGAATTTTCCACCCTACAGGGCCTGCGTTCAGAAGTATGTGGACTATTTAAGGGAACCCTGAGTGCCATTTGGGACACCATTTCACGCCAGACTGCTGCCTGATTTCAGGCCTTTTGTATTTTACTGCACAACATTTCATTCTCTTGAACAACAGTTGTGTTAATTTAAAAAAAAATGAACCATAAATAGCAGTGAATGACATGAAAGGTAGAGATCAATTAATTGTGGTCCTCCGACAGAGAAGGTAGAAATAAAAATTACTTTAAAACAAAATGATCTCAGGCACATCTCAGAAACCAAATGTGAGTCTTTGAGTAGAGAGCTGGCCTTTCAGCGCAGCTAGCTTATGTGTTTTATTTAAATATAAAGAGCCAAAATCTGTGGTCCAAACCACAATTTATGTTTTCAGTTTATTTTCATTTGCACAACAAATGGGTTATTCAGATAGCCTAGAGCACGGCGGCTATTTGAACTCTGACCTTACACAAGGATACGGAGACTGATGGTTTCTGTCTTCTACCTGGTAATTAATCTGCAACCCATGACTGGTGTCCCAGATCTAAATCAGTCCCCTGTGATTCGTGAGGACGCCCGGGAACAATTGGAAAAAATAAGTGACAAATGGGACTTGGCGTCGATTCCAGAGCTTAGAGTTTTGAGGGGCCTTAACGTACCTTAAACGTGTGTGTGTCGGCCTGCAAAGCTAGGATTCAAGATCTTCTTGGAGTACCATAATAACTGGTGCCCTGCATTAGGGTCATTTCTGTTCATGCTGCGCAATCTTTATTTTCAATCCTTGTTATTGGTACCGAGGCACAAATTTATAGGGATTAGAGTGTGTTTACTAGGAAGATAATATCATAAAAAACAAGACCGTTTTTGACCTTATATGACCTTTATATATAAATATATTAAATATTATATATAGACATTCCTAATAGATTGCATTGTTTTCTTAAATTTTGCAACAAGCTTTTTCATGATTGATAAAAACAAAGTCATTGTGAAAGGGCTTCTCTCTGGTTCTGTAAAAATTACATTGTTTTCTGTGTCTGCATTAAAAAATGACATCTTGACCAACTCTCTGAAGTTGCATTTTAGGGGGAGAGAGAATTGAGAGAGAAGAGAGAGAGAGAGGAGGAGAAGAGAGAGAAGAGTGAGAGACGAGAGAGTGAGAGAGAGAGAGGAGAGAGAGAGAGAGAGAGAGAGAGAGAGAGAGAGAGAGAGAGAGAGAGAGAGAGAGAGAAGAGAGAGAGAGAGACTGAGAGCTCAGGGGAATATTGTACATGCAGTGAATCGCCCACTCACTGTTTCAAGTGTTCAGCGCCATGCAAAGATCTTTGTGAGGGGAAGGTGCTAAAAATGACCCTCTCCACCCCACCCACACAAAAAATTTAATTAAATTCCTTATAATATTTCAACTGCATCTGTAGTGAATAATTTTTTTGCACAGGCGATAGGCCTATACCGAACACTTGTCACACATTTTAAGCAAGAGTAGTGACAATGACTCCTTACAGAGAAATTTGATTGACATCATCACTGGCAAGATCTCAAGCACTGGTTGAACCCTATCTGTGCATGTGCCTGCAAGTGTTCCATTAGAGGACTATAGCTTGCACAATAAGAAAATGTGTAGTTGCTATGAACTGAAAATAAATACAGTATATATCAGGATTTGAAAAACATCTGCAGGTCAATTTGTTTTACTCAGGTGATTGTGGAGGCCAGGTCATTTGATGCAGCACTCCATCACTCTCCTTCTTGGTCAAATAGCCCTTACAGCCTGGAGGTGTGTTGGGTCATTGTCCTGTTGTAAAACAAATGATATTCCCACGAAGCGCAAACTGAAACACCGCCCCCCCTGTCTTACTATATATACACTGAGTGTGCAAAACTCTTTCCATGACATAGACTGACCAGAAGAGAATCCAGGTGAAAGCTATGATCCCTTATTAATGTCACCTGTTAAATCCACTTCAATCAGTGTAGATGAAGGGGAGGAGACAGGTTAAAGAAGGATTTTTAAGCCTTGGGACAATTGAGACATGGATTGTGTAAGTGTGCCATTCAGAGGGTAAATGGGCAAGACAAAAGTTTTAAGTGCCTTTGAACGGGGTATGGTTGTAGATGTCAGGCACACCGGCTTGAGTGTGTCAATAACTGCAAAGCTGCTGGGATTTTCACGCTCAACAGTTTCCCCTGTGTATGAAGAATGGTCCACCACCCAAAGGACATCCAGCCAACTTGACACAACTGTGGGAAGCATTGGAATCAGCATGGGCCAGCATCCCTGTGGAACGCTTTTGACACCTTGTAGAGTCCTAACCCCGACGAATTGAGGCTGTTCTGAGGGCAAAAAGGGGTGTGACTCAATATTAGGAAGGTGTTCCTCATGTTTTGTACCCTCAGTGTACAGTATGTAGCCCATGTATCTGATGCTGCCTGGCCAGAAGAAGTATGACATGCCATCATCTTTTTGGCCAGATAGCATCAGATACATGGGCTACACATACATGTCCTCTGCCTCAGCAACTATGGTATTATCAGTAGCACCTGTCTTTTTACAAAATAAATATGTATTGTATTACCAGATTCATACATGGAAAAACAGATAGTCCAACATTTTATCAAAAGGAAGTATGTTTGGAAGTGTCTGTCCTATATCTAAGAGATATAAGAAAGCTCAAGAATTATTTATATGTTTTAATTATCGTGGAATTGCCTGTAAAACTTTTTTTACCTGGAAATTCTCTATTCACTTCCATTCATTTTCCAGGTTACCTTCAGACGAGTCCCGTGACACGGAGAACACCACCGTGTTCGTGAGAGTCTCATATTTCCATAAAGGGGTCTTCATGAGAAGACCGATTTTCAGGATGTCTCCTGGTCTGACAAATAACAAGGCCGACATTGGCAGCTGCGGGGAATTTAGAGTCACGCAAAAAATGTAGATCCATGCAAAAAACTGACATCTCTAGCTTAAAAGAGCAATCAGCAGTTGCTACATAAATTGTTGTTAAGGATGTACCCATTGATTCTTGAAGAATATAACTTATAAATGCCTTATGACCTTAATTCAACTGTCGTACCCCACAGTACCCAAAATATAAGCTTGTTTTACTCCAACGTTTGTAAACAAAGTCAATGTAAACAAACACTATATAGCCTCAAAACATGGTTAAAACTATAATGTTGATATCATGGATGGTTAGTCCTTGCATCCATAGCTTTGTCTATGAATTTGAGTGGTTACGTTTCTTCAGACCCATCCCTCAGCTTTTTACTGAACCAGGAGCGGGAAGCCTGCTTTGTTATTGTTTCTTTGTTATTGTTTCTACTGCTGATTGCTGCTTTAAACAGACAGATTTTGATGGGGATTTTTGTAATTATTTATTTATTATGCTTCGAGCGTAGCATGGGACTCAAGCAGAATTACTTTATTTATTATTTGCATTATGTCCAGGACTGAGACAATTGCCTCTTCTGCCTAAGTGTAATTCCACCAGGAATAAGGATTGCTGTGATGCAGTAGGGTGTATTCACGGATGGCAAGGGAAGCAAAACTTCCCCATAAAATGGGCCAATACATTTTTTTAAAGTAATTTATCTTTCGTCTCTCTGTGTTTTATAATGTTCCTTCAATTCACAAGAGTCTGAATGTATTTCACTTGAGAAAGCATCCAAGCGAGCAAAACAGTGCCCATAGCATTGATTTCAAGTGAAGCTTGCCAGCATTTGGCCTCCCTTGATAAGAAAGTATAAAATAGTAGCCAATCAGACTTGAGCTAAACTTAGTGAGCTCAACTGTGAATGGTCCTGGCGCACCAAAAAAAAAGTATCATGGGAAGCCAGTTTGGATTTGGCTTCACTCCAATCACATCACATAATATCAAGAGCAATACGGATTTGACAGAAACAACTTGAATTGTTGCATCTCTTCCGGTGGATAGCTAGCTAGCTAAAATTGTCTCTTTCCTAAATTCCCATGGATGGAGATAGGGATTCGGAATTGTTTTACTTCATTCTCCGTACTGGCCAATGATTATAACGCCGATTCTGATCTAACCATACATTCATACATTGTGCCCCTGGCCTGAGAGGATGGAAGTTCAATATGTAGCTAGATGTAGAAGGCTAATGTTAACTAGCTAACGTTGTAGAAGAAAAAGAAACGCACACCTATTTAGGCGAGGTGCTGGCTAGCGGAGTAGAAAACTTGAAAATAAAATAAAAGGGAGCTCAGATGCAAAAATACTTAATTTACCAACGTTTCGACTGGCAAGCTGTCTTCATCAGGGTACAATCACAGACACTGCGGGATGACTCGTTTATATATAGTGTCAAGACACACAGGTGTCTGTAATCATGGCCAAGAGTGGCCTAATATCATTGGTTAATTTCTRATATTAAAATGGCATAGAAAGAGCAACATACAATAAATACAAATGGATACGATCATAGACTCACTTAAGACCACACAAGCCTACAAACAACCACAATGGCAAAGTCACAACAATCACAACAATCACAAGAATGGCTTCAGATCAAAGTCCATGTTAAGACCGAAGGGAGCAAGGGTCTTTAAATTAAATATCCAAGCAGCCTCTCGTCTTAACAATAAATTATCAAGGTCACCCCCTCTCCTAGGGAGGGTGACATGTTCGATGCCAATATAACGCAAAGATGAAATCGAGTGGCCTGCCTCCAAAAAGTGGGCCGCAACTGGGTAGGTCAAGTTTTTGCACCTAATGGTGCTACGATGCTCTGAGGTACGTACTTTTAATTCACGCTTTGTTTTACCCACATAATTTTTACCACAAGGACAAGTTATAAGATAAATAACTGCCTTAGTGGAGCACGTAATAACACCTTTGATTGGGATCGATTTCCCTGTTTGTGGGTGTTTGAAGGATCTGCATTTATAAGTGCCATTGCATTGGGCACAGCCATTACACTTATAATTTCCATCCAGTAGGGGCACAAATAGACGTTGTTCAGGAATATCTTGGGGTTAAATCAGAGTGTACCAATTGGTCTCTGAGATTTCTGCCCCGTGAAAATACGACCAAGGGAAGGTCCGAAAATCCAGCCAATATTTCAGATTTTTTAAGTGTTTTACAGCGAAAACACAATTTAGCATTATATTAGCTTACCACAATAGCCGGAAACACAAGCCGTTTACCAGTAGCAAAGGTTAGCGATCGTAACAATCCAGCAAAAGATATATAATTTTTGACTAACCTTGATATACTTCATCAGATGACAGTCCTGTAACATCATATTACACAATGCATATAGGTTTTGTTCGAAAATGTGCATATTTAGCAGCACAAATCGTTGTTATACAATGTAATCAGTGGCAACAGGTCATGCATTCTGGCCGGCGCCATCTTGGAAAGGCACCTAAGTTTACGATTATTTATCGATTAGATTGACTAAAAAATACAGGTTGGACAGCAAATGAAAGATGCATTAGTTATTAATGCAACCGCTGAGTTAGATTTTTAAAATTAACGTTACTAGACATACAGTGTGCGTTACAGCCAGACTAGTGCCGCAATAACGGCGGACAAATGCGTTTACATTTTTCCACATAAATACGGAATAACATCATAAATAGTTCTTACTTTTGGACGAGCTTCCATCAGAATCTTGGGCAAGGTGTCCTTTGTCCAAAATAATCGTTGCTTGGTTGTAAAACGTCGTCTTCAACTTCGGAATTAGCAGCTAACAATAGCTATGTGGCCACAACATTCCCAAATCCCCAAAATGCAATACTAAGGAAATTCCGAAAATAGCAATATACTCGCATAAACTGATATAACTCGGTTTAAAATAACTTTGTTATGATGTTTCTAACACCTATATCGAATTAAATTACAGACGGATATAGCTAAGGCCGATAACTGAGCGTCTCAAAATGCCATCTTGAGGTCTTGCTTTGCGCAATGACGAACGACGAAAAGAGAGCACACTTCGTTCCTTGGCCTTTTATAAGCTCTGAGAACTACGTAGACACTCCATTCCACTTCTCATTGGTTACTGACATCCAGGGGAAGGCGGGTGCAGTTCATGTCGACCCATAGGATACATACAGAGCTTTAAACTGATCTGAGAACAGAGCCTCATTTTCAGACCTTCGCAGTTCCTGTCATGGATTTCGCTGCAGAAAGAGTTCTGGTTCACCCACAGACATAATTCAAACGGTTTTAGAAACTAGAGATTGTTTTCTATCCAATAGTAATAATAATATGCATATTGTACGAGCAAGAATTGAGTACGAGGCAGTTTAATTTGGGAACGATAAATGTCCAAGTTGAAACAGCACCCCCTGGAGTGTCAAGAGGTTTTAACTACCTTATGAAGTTTTTAAGACAAAAAACAAATTAAATCAGAGCCGGAGATATAGAACTGCTAAACCGAAAGCTTTTGAAGACGCCATGCCGGTTGCCCTCCTGCGTCAGGCGCCTCGTCGAAAAGGTCGGTACTTCCGTTCCAAGAGGTTTTATACTCCCCCAGATGGTGCTATCCGCTCCATTCAAAGTCTCACCGCTTACTGACATCTAGGGGAAGGCGTATGCAGTGCATGTAGCCCCATAGCTTATAAGGGAATTTATAAACCGATCCTGGAACAGAGACCTCAATTTCAGAAATCTCACTTCTTGACAGGAAGTGAGCTGCAGAATGAGTTCTGTTTCACTCAGATAAATAATTCAAACGGTTTTAGAAACTAGAGAGTGTTTTCTATACAATAGTAATAATAATATGCATATTGTACGAGCAAGAATTTAGTACGAGGCAGTTTAATCTGGGAACGAAAAATCTTCAAAGTGTAAACAGCACCCCCTATTGAGAAAAGGTTCTTGCTTGACCATGCTGTAGGTCATGTAACTGTTTGTTACATGCTATATGCTTTGTGGACTTCATGGGACAGTTGCTCTCCGCTTTTGTTTTGAAACAAAGGTGTGGTTGAATTCATTCTGACACTGTGTCTTCTAATTTTCTCGGCATTAGGCCTATATATCACGATTGCAAGGCATATGAATTACCAGGTTATAGAGCAAACAAGCAATTACCACAAAACAGTTTGTAATATGGCTTTTTTTCTGGCTTGGTTTCCTCAGTAATTTTACCCATGCACCACTACTGCTGTGATGTGATCAGTTGATCTGGTGCGGTTGAGGATTCTGGCAGCAGAAGGCAGCACTCAGTTTGAGGATCCTGCAGTTGTTCATTTGTAGGCCTTAACGACTTATTTCAAGGAGTACGGGCCCTTTTTTCTTCCCCAGTACTGTGTGAGATTGAGTTGTTTTTCTCGCCGGGCAAAGGCACACGAGGGGTTCAATGTGAGAACCGGCTAGGGGGGGTGAGCAGCGAGCGCAGGATATCTCGCTCTGCTATTGGACAAAAGTAGGTCAACAGCGCCCACGCACGTGACCAATCATTCCACTCTGTTCTAGGGTGAACAGGGTTTGTTCCGTGCGTTCAAAGCGTGACCGACGAAAAAAGCGCTCTATAAAAATAATGCGCTCTCACAGTTCCTGGTTTGAAACATGACGAAAGCGCTTTTAAATAGCCTCAATATGCATTTGTTCTTCTATGTATGTGGGAACAAATGATAGCCTAATTTAAAGTGAATCTGTCATGTGTTTCACATATGAGGATGCGTTTCTCATAGAGAACAAGGGATTCAAAACTGATGGCACCTTGCATCTATTATGAAACAAGGGCCAATTTATGCCTACATAATGTTATAACAGTTTAATAAGATTTTCTACACACAAACTCGGATATTATGCCAATAGGCCTATTACTCTCTGTGCGCATTCAGGTGATGAATAGCCCTGCAATGTCTGATCTTTGAACCCTGTTAAACATTAAGATAAATTATAGGCCATAGGGCATACGACTAGGTCTATTATAATATACTGTAGTAGCCTACATAGGTAACTTTCACGACAGACCGAATAAAGACCGGAATTAACATCTGAGTGGCGTTTAATCACTTTTAGACACTGGCCTCATTCATTGTAATGATGAATTGGTCGGGAAACACAGACACACACACACACACACACAAACGAGAAAAGAGGGGCGGTATCTCTCAGGGTTTGACGTCACACACTTCGGTTCTCACATATGGTATGAATGGAATGGGTGAACGCTATCTGTCTTCTTGAACGCTATCAGTCTTCTGCTGCAGACGACAGCCGATATTGGAATAGCCGGTGGCACTGGAACCAGCTTTGCACGGAATCTGCCCACTGAGTTAATTTTTCTCTCCAGTTAGGCTAACTGAACAGGTTAAATCGACCTATTCTTGTGATTTAGATTGATCTGTTTTGTTTAATATTTTGTATTAGCCTATCTGCATAATAATACCCCAGGACCAGGTTTAGTGCATTTTTTACAGCTAAAGGAAGAAGTGATGGATAAAATAATGTCCAGACATCTCACGGTGAATCCACGTTTTCTACCTGCGTCGAATCACTGCGTACTGAAGTCTCTATTGGAGAACCCCATGAAACTACCCTTCCTCAAACATGAACACCAAAATGAAAGTAAGAAATAAGTATTTTTTATTATTATATTATGTTCCAAGTCTATAGAACAACTTATCTTAAATTGAAATTATTCTAATTTGTATAGAAATATACTTTTCTTTTAAATTCCATTGTTTATTTATGTATTATTGTGTAGTTTATTTATAGGATAAGCTACTTGTATCTACACTGTAACAGAAAACTGTAAATTATACGGTAATTTGGGGTATTATCAACAGTAAAATACTCAAACTTTTTACTGCAGCATACTGTAAATTATGGTTCATTGTGAGAAAATATATATATGTATTTCGAATGGTACTGTAATTCCACCACACAGAATACAGTACAGTACAGTATTTTTGGCGTGCCAAAAACCTTTTAACTACTATTGGGTGTATGGTGTTGTTGTTTCTGGCTCATTAACACATTTTGAGGCATGCCTTGTGAGAGGCCATATCTGTTGCACCTGTGTGTGAGAATGCTGTACAATTTGAACTCCTATTTCACCTTCATTTAACTAGGTAGGCTAGTTGAGAACAAGTTCTCATTTACAACTGCGACCTGGCCAAGATAAAGCAAAGCAGTGCGACACAAACAACAACACAGTGTTACACATGGAATAAACAAACATTCAGTCAATACATTTAAAAAAGAAAAGTCTATATACAGTGTGTGCAAATGAGGTAGGATAAGGGAGGTAAGGCAATAAATAGGCCATAGTGGTGAAATAATTACAATATAGCAATTAAACACTGAAGTGATAGATGTGCAGAAGATGAGTGTGCAATGTGGTTATAGTGCCCCGTAAATTTGTCTAGGAGACAGATTGGAGTGGCATCTAGTTTTAACCCTCAAATGGTTGAGCATTTTGCTATGTCCTTTTGGTCTGTTTTGCCCTTTAGTCACTGCCAGTTTGGAAGCCTTTAAGGTCTCTAGAAGTACAAATGATATAAACACCAAATATTCATTAATATGTGTAAATACTTTACCTAGCAGCCAACCTGCTTGCACTGATCCTGTGTAATTACAATAAAATACTGTGAAATACAAACAATCCCTCCCCTCAATGAATTTCATTGATTCATCCATTTATGAATTCCGATTACGGTAGCATTGACCTTTTATTAGTATAATACAGCCTATTTTACAGTATTGTACTGTATGTCATTACACAGTACTTGCTTTGATAACGTATTTCTAGAATTTCGCTACCCCCCCAATGACATCTGTTAATCATGTGTATGTGACCAATAAAATTAGATGTATTTATATTACAGTAGGAGTACTGTAATATGAAAGGCATAATTTTACTTGCTACGAGCTGCCTGTAAGCTCTTGCCAAATTCACACAGTAACCCCTTTACAGTGTTTGACCTGTTTTGGCTCCAGGTAAATAGCCCAAAGAATGCATTTCAAATATACTTTAAAGGTCCCTCAAACTCAACTCTGGGCCTCAAAGCCAGTTCCACTGCATTTTTTCATTGTTCCCCTCTAATCAGGGACTGATTTAGACCTGGAACACCAGGTGTGTGCAATTAATTATCAGGTAGAACAGAAAACAAGAAGGCTCCAGACCTCATAAGGTAAGAGTTGAAAAGCCCTGCCATAGAGGATACTTTATTCTCCCAAATTACAGATACAATAAACTGAAATAAATATTCTGCATGTTCAATATCATAATACAAGCCTTGTGATAGAGCAGCATTGTTTAAAAAGAAATATATATATAATGTCTTGGTACTAACAGTGGACCCCCCAATGTTCTCTCTAGGGTTTGAGAAGGAGCGAGAGAAGGAGAAGAATTTGGATGAGGAGAGGAGTGCCCCACAGTCAGCCTTCCTTGGCCCGACGCTGTGGAACAAGACTCTCCCCTACGATGAGGACAACTTCCAGCTGGAGTACATGGATCTGGACGAGTTCCTGTCGGAAAATGGCATTCCGTCTGATCTCGCCACCGCCGTCCACCGCGACCAGCACCAAACACACCAATCACAGTCCCAGCACCAGACGTCAAGTAGGTCACCAGCCCCGCCCACACCGTCGCCCTCGGTGATCGACCTTAGCAACCATGCCAGCGCATCGACGTTGGTACACACAAGCATGGGCCGTAGTCTCACCAGAACAGGTGTGTAAAACACACACGCACACCTTGCATACATACCAAAACACACAGGGAAACAAGGAGGAGCGGGGACAAGAATGTGCACACCTCTACAGTACACCATAAAATTCATCCTTTCCCTGGCTTTTGTCACTAGGGAAAATATTCCCCCTAAGCACTGCTCTCAGATCATACTAATCTCAATAATTTGAAGTGAAAATACAATACACCTGCTAGTCACCATGTTTATTAGTAAGGTGTTAGATGTACACTATTTTTAAATTTTAGCAGACGCTCTTAACCAGAGCAACTTACAGTAGTGAGTGGAAACATTTTCATGTTCACACTAGTCCCCCGTGGGAATCTAACCCACAACCCTGGTGTTGCAAGTACTGTGCTCTACCAGCTGAGTCACAGAGGACCACTTTTATGAGAGTTGCTATTGCAATTAATAAGGTTTAGAACTGTCACCTCGAGGGGTCCAGTAGCATATTTTATTGTCACCTCGTAATCGATGAGTAAATCAATAGATACTGTGTAGAGCTGTCTGTTCATTTCAC
Organism: Salvelinus sp. IW2-2015; assembly: GCF_002910315.2. Lineage (NCBI taxonomy): Eukaryota > Metazoa > Chordata > Actinopteri > Salmoniformes > Salmonidae > Salvelinus > Salvelinus sp. IW2-2015. The sequence goes on from NC_036858.1 coordinate 55,894,826, forward strand.
ACTTGGCCTTGGGTTGGGATGAGCCAACCAATGCATTCTGAGGGTGTCAGAATTCAGAACAAATTATGTCAACATAAAAATAGATGAGAAGGAAAAAGATGAATCATGTATCCATCACAGTCCTTAGTGTCTGTGCCCCCATTAAAATGCAGGCCCAGTACGACTAGAGTGTAGGACTGCTTTATTTGGTTTCTTAGAAGAGGCCACAAACCCAGAATGGAAAAGGTGTGAAATTCAACAGATGTTCTGATGGTGTGACCCGTAAGTGTGTTGCACACAGAATACAGACACACAGCTTCAGGCTGTCTGTACTTGGGCTTGTCTCTGCGTAATATCTGTGTTTTAGGTACATACTGTGCTGTACCTACCTGCACTGGGACATGATCAGAAGTAGGAGCAGGTGTACCTCACGTGAACCCAGCTAACACACATTGTAGAATCTAATGCAGTGGTTCCCAACTCCAGTCCTCCAGTTCTCCCAACAGCATACATTTTGGTTGTAGCCCCAGACAAACTCACCTGATTCAACTCATTGAGGGCCTGATGATCAGTTGACAAGTTCAATCAGGTGTGCTTGTCTGGGGCTACAATAAAAATGTGTACTGTTGGGGGTACTCGAGGACCGGAGTTGGGAACCACTGATCTAACCTATACGACATATGGACCAACAATAACCAACCACACCCAAAACACACAATGTAAACAGCATGTAGGCCAGTCAGACTACTCTCTTCAAACCCCTACCACCACTGCAGGAAGATGTTTGGGGGTAGGGGTTTGAAATTAGATACAATTCTGATTCCTGGCCATGCGACTTGTGTCTGAGCGGTCAAATCTGATTTATTTGACCTCAAATGTTTTTTAGATTGTTATTTAGCATATCTTGTTGCTTGCTAGCTACTCTGATAGTTTGACAAGAACATGTGGTAGCTAACTAGCGTGTTAATTGTTTACAAACAAATGAGTGAATGTGCTAGAAAGCTCAACAGCCACCTAGATAGTTGGCTGCTGTGGCTAGCCAAAAATGACTTGTTTTAAAAGTTGGATTATCTTATCCTTCAAGGCTTTAAAAGTGTTTTTATACTATGATTTTGAACATTCGAAGCAGACATTGTTGTCACCTTCAGCACCACCACCAATCAGCCTACACCACTGTGCACACACCCGACATTACTATGACAACGAGTGTAGCCATGTCAGCAAATGACTGCTGTCTGAACACACAGAGATCCGATTTGGTCACTTGTAACTTGCTGTTTGGACAGTCAGTATTCCAAAACAGATTTGAAAAACCAAACTGATTTGAGCATTAAGGCCTGCAATTTGAACAAGGCTTAATTAACTTGATTAATTAGTGCAATGTTCTGTTTGTAAGTCACTAATTTGAAGTACTTCTCTTCTGAGAGGCAGGTGTTATACCACATCTATATGGCTGCATTTACACAGGCAGCCCACTTCTGATATTTTGCCCAATTATTAGGTAAAGACCTGACCTGATCTGACCAATTAGTGAAAAAAGATCAGAATTGGGCTGCCTGTGTAAACGCAGCCTATGTGGCTCTCGTCCTGATTTCAGTCTGGATGCTCAGGTCAGATTTATTTTCTCTGAAGTGTTTGTTTTGCACATTACCTTCCATTACCATGACAACTACCTTAGAATTTTAAAGGACAATGACAGGAAATGAGCATTGCATCTGTGTGCTACTTCAGAGGCTACATCAGTGTGAATGTGCAAATCTGATATTGGTCACATGTAAAACTGTGTGTTGACAGTCAGAAAAAAATATTTGATATGAAGAAAAACCTGAATTGGGTTCTTAGGGTGGCTGTGTAAACAATTCCTTAAAATGTTGGGGTATTTGTCATGGTAACAGCAGGTCATGTGCACATTTATATTTACTTCAGAGCAAAGAAATCTGATCTGAACGTATAGAAAGAGGTCACATGGTGGATCAGGTTTGTATGAGTATTCAGATCCACATATGGAGGTAGTATAAATCAAAAGTAAAAAGATCTGATTTCATGTTTTATTTTAAATATCAGGTATGCAAATAAAATATCTGAATTGGGCTACGTGTGTAAACACAGCCTAAGACACTTCTGAGAAGCAGATTGCCTTCTCTTGATTGAAGTTAAATCTTCACCTGGAGGTCAAATCTCTCTCAGTGCATCCCTTTAGCTAATTAGTGTAATGTTCTGTTCCTTAGTCACTCGTCTCAGGCACTTCTGATTAGCAGGTGCTTTACTCACTTCTAAGAAGCATATGTTGTCTTCTCTTGATTGAAGTGAAATCTTCATCTGCACTGGAGGTCAACCCTGTCTCTGTACATCCCTTTGTAGCTGTGCTGAGCTAGGTATAGATCTATCTATACTGTACATCTCAGACTGAATCAGTGTGATTAATCTCGTCCACCAGCCGACTCTCTCTGGTAGCAGTTGAGCCTGAGGTAGAGGTTAGTTAAGTAGATAAGAAAGTCTTGACCAAGTAAGCCCTGTCCGAGCCAGAACAGCCCATAGAGGCAGGAGGCTGTCTCCTGTTTCTATAGCGCGAGGCAGCTTGAAGTACACCTCCTGGACACTTGTTAGAGTGTGATTATAAATCAAATGTAAATCTGAATTTGAATACAAGTGCAAATAAAAAACTGTAAGGTTTTCTATACAACTATTATACCTCAGCTCAGTTAGAGAATGGCCTAGTCGTCACATCAGGTTCAGATCTGTAGGGCTTTTCTGTATCCTGTGCACTTGACCAATAAACTTTGATTTGAGAATGAGGTTCAGATGTCATTTGAAAAGGAGCAGGGCCTCTGGCACTATCTTTCTCTCTCTCCCATCTCACACCAGCTGGCCTCCAGTCTCCACTCAATGCAAAGAGATAGATACATGCATAATGTTTGTGTAAGAGACAAGTGGATAGAGATTTATAATATGAGCCCTGTCCACATACCCATTTTATAACCGATGTGCTTCTGTCCAGTAGTTGGTTCAGAGTTTATTTTGGATGGGAATTGGAGGGGGAAGAGGGGAAATGTTGGTACTCACACTGTTTTTTTTCACACAATGGCAAATTTTGGTGTAGATTGTGAGTGTTAGCTTTGTGTCTTGTGCCCCATGGTGGCCACTGTTTGTCACTACTACTGGATACATTATAATAACAGTACAATTGTTTGTGGTGCTGGGAATAAAAACGCATTACTTTCAATTTGTCACTTTTATCATGAATGTCTTGAAAATAGTGCACCGACACACCAAACGAAAAAGTATGCAGAGGTAATTTCTATAATTCTATGAACTACATTTCTCTAGCCTATTTCCATGTCTCTAACCTTCTGTTGTTGTCTTCCTCCCCTTCTCCAGCCCTGCCATCCAGAAACACTCCCAGCCCCATCGACCCAGAGTCCATCCAGGTGCCGATGAGTTATGAGCCCGACCCTGCTGACCTGGCCCTGTCCAGTGTACCGGGACAGGAGATGTTCGACCCCCGCAAATGCAAGTTTGCCCCCGAGGAGCTCAAACCACAGCCCATGTTCAAGAAAGCTCGCAAGGTGTTATTCCCTGATGACATGAAGGTGTGTGTGTCATCTAATTTATCAGATTACTTAGCGCTGTGTTATCCCTGATTTTATAACAGGTAGAGTTGTTCATAACGCTGACTCATCTATTATTTATAGATAATAATCACAGTGAATGAATGGCATGTAGACAGAGAGCCATTAATACTGATTATAATCTGGTTTCACAACAACACTAAAGCCATATGAAAACAAGGTGTGTGAGTGTGAGAGACTTAGGGGATTTGCCTTTTTAAGTTTGTTCGCATAAAAGTGGATTCATGCATGGTTTTAGTACATTAGTGAATTGACTGAAAGCTGATTGTGCAGCCATACAAAGGTTATGGGAAAACTCCACTAGCTGCCAGAGAGAGAGAGGAGGGGTCATTTTTTAATGGGAGAGGTCTATCTCTGACAGTTAGCAAATGGATGTGTTTAATTTCACGGAGTGATTTTTCACAGAGTGAACGTACTGTATCTTTGGAGCACCAAAGACCTTTTGACCACCAGCTTGGAAGCCTTTGTTAAGGCCCATAGAAGGTCAAGTGATATAAAACACAAAATTGTCAGTAATATTCTGTAATGTGTAAACACTTAAACACACAATTAAGCAGCCAGCCTGCTTGAACCAATCCCTTGTAATTATAGTAAAATATTGTAAAATACAAACCCCTCACCTCAATGAATTTAATTAATTCATCCATTCATAATTTATTCTGATTACAGAGGCATTTATTTACATTTATTTACTTTTATTTACTTGCTACGAGCTGCCTGTAAGCTACTGCCAAATGTAAACCCTTTACAGTGTTTGACCTGTTTTGGCTCCAGGTAAATATCCCAAAGAATGCATTTCAAATATACTTTAAAGGCCCCTCAAACTCAACTCTGGACCTCAAAGCCAGTTCCACTGCATTTTTTCATTGTTAAATTTTACAGTATTGTACTGTGTGTCATTTCCCAGTACTTGCATTGATACCATATTTATATTAGAGCATTTTACTCACCAGGAGCTGCCTGTAAGATAATGCCAAATTCATGGCAACCCCTTTACAGCGTTGCTTAGGCAACTGTTTTGGTACACAGCAACAAGCCAATGAAAAGTTGGCTAAAGCTACCAATCCAGTTAACCCGCTTATATGAAATATGTGAGTTTTTAAAAATGATAATATTGGTCATCTGGGGTCTTATGTATAACCGTTGCGTACATTTCAAACTAAATATCTGCCTGTGCCATTTCTAAAAAGACTGCACACATACACAAATACTGAGATTTATAAACTTAGCACATACCATACATACACATGTTGCCCATTAAAAATCCGACCGGTGCTGAAACTATGCACGTTAGAATGAGCATTAAAGTCCACCTTTTATGGTGACAGTAACGCCATCATTTACTGTATACTTTGGAAGTATTGGAATTAGGCCGAGTTAGTTTCTAAAGGAAATAGCAATGGAGAACTTGACCAAATGTCTCTGGAGGTGTTGGTTGAATGTTTTAACATTTTACAATGTTAAACACACAGGGTCCCGTGTGGCTCAGTTGGTAGAGCACGGCGCTTGCAACGCCAGGGTTGTGGGTTCATTCCCCACGGGGGGACCAGGATGAATATGTATGAACTTTCCAATTTGTAAGTCGCTCTGGATAAGAGCGTCTGCTAAATGACTTAAATGTAAATGTACAATAACATTTGCTGTTTCTGAAAGAGAAAAACTATTGGAAATTGCTGTGGAACTGTAAACAGATCATTTGAAATCAGTAATGTTTTGCGTTAACTTTTTCCCAATCCTAAATATACTGCACTGGCCGCAAATTGTTATACATTGTCTAGTATGTCTACTCGAAAAGAAAAAAAACTACTGTGGTAGCCTACGCACTTCAAAGCAAAATATCAACTGTCTGTTAAATTCTACTGTATATTATCAACTGCGCTCCCTTTTGGATGCATAGAGCAAAATAACTTAAATAATAGTCTAATAGGCCAAATTAAATTAGAGATGCCATGGTAATTTGTTGTAGGTTAAAGCTTCTTCAAGAATATGAACCCATCATGGCCAGAAAATGCGGTGAGGAATTTATTCTATTTACTATGTTAAAGTGGGTCCAATTAAATGAGAGATGGGACGTTCTAGGCCTATAAGCTACTTGGCAAGTACGAAACCATCATAGTCAGAAAAATAATTTATTCTGCAATGATCATAGAAAGAAAATACAGTGCATTGGGAAAGTATTCAGACCCCATGACATTTTCCACATTTTGTTACGTTACAGCCTTATTATAAAATGGATTCAATAGTTATTTTACCCTCATCAATCTACACACAATGCAAATGTATAAAAAAAAATGATATCACATTGACATAGTATTCATACCCGTAACTTGTTGAAGCASCTTTGGCAGCGATTACAGATTTGAGTCTTCATGGGTATGACGCTACAAGCTTGGCACACTTATATTTGGGGAATGTCTCCCATTCTTCTCTGTAGATCCTCTCAAGCTCTGTCAGGTTGGATGTGGAGCATCGCTGCACAACTATTTTCAGGTCTCTCCAGAGATATTCAATCGGGTTCAAGTCCGGGCTCTGGCTGGGACACTCAAGGACATTCAGAGACTTGTCCCGGAACCACTCCTGCGTCGTCTTGGCTGTGTACTTCGGGTCATTGTCCTGTTGGAAGGTGAACCTTCACCCCAGTCTGAGGTTATGAGAGCCTTGGAGCAGGTTTTCATCAAGGATTTCTCTGTACTTTAATCTGTTCATCTTTCCCTCAATCCTGACTAGTCTCCCAGTCCCTGCCGCTGAAAAACATCCCCACAGCATGATGCTACCACCACGATGCTTCACCATAAGGATGGTGCCAGGTTTCCTCCAGACGTGACACCTGGCATTCAGGCCAAAGAGTTCAATCTTGGTTTATCAGACCAGAGAATCTTGTTTCTCATGGTCTGAGAGTCCTTTAGGCACCTTTTGGCAAACTCGAAGCGGGCTGTCATGTGCCTTTTACTGAGGAGTGGCTTCTATCTGGCCACTCTACCATAAAGGCATGATTGGTGGAGTGCTGCAGAGATGGTTGTCCTTCTCCCATCTCCACAGAGGAACTCTGGAGGTCTTTCAGAGTGACCATCAGGTTCTTGGTCACCTCCCTGACCAAGGCCCTTCTCCCCTGATTGCTCAGTTTGTCCGGGCGGCCAGCTCTAGGAAGAGTGTCGGTGCTTACAAATTTCTTCTATTTAAGCATGATGGAGGCCACTGTGTTCTTGGGGACCTTCAATGTTGCAGAAATTATTTGGTACCCTTCCCCAGATCTTTGCCTCGACACAATCCTGTCTCGGACCTCTARGGACAATTCCTTCGATCTCATGGCTTAGTCTTTGCTCTGACATGAACTGTCAACTGTGGGACCTTATGTAGACAGGTTCTGTGCTTTTCCAAATCATGTCCAATCAATTGAATTTACCACAGATATACACCAATCAAGTTGTAGAAACATCTCAAGGATGATCAATGCCAACTGGATGCACCTGAGCAAAATGTCGAGTCTCATAGCAGTCTGAATACTTATGTAAATAAGCTATTTCTGTTTTTTATATTTAATACATTTGCAAACATTTCTAAAAATGCTTTGTCATTATGGGGTGTTGTGTGTAGATTGATGAGAAAAAAAATGTTTTAATCAATTTTATAATTAGGCTGTAACGTAACAAAATGTTGAAAACGTGAAGGGGTCTGAATACTTTCCAAATGTAGTATAGTACTATGTACTGTTTCTAACTATTTTAGAATGCAAAGATTCAAAAAATGTATCATTGCTGTTCTCACTAACGGTAAATGATTGAATCCTGTTATTATATTTTTGTTATGAATAAGCGTGTCATCGTATCCCACATTTTAACCACTAAAAACGGTGCATGTTCTAAAGTTTGCGGGAAGCTAAGCACATTCTCACTTCAAGTTCAGTTTGTATAAATGCCAACTTTTGCGTGAAAACTGGTACACTAATGTTTTGGGGTATATTTTGTACATACGCAACGTTTATAAATTAGGTCTCATGTGTTTATAATTAACTGTGCCATTGGGCACGGAAGTCCGTTCGATATCTAGTTTTGATTTACATTTGGTTGAGTTGTCAACAAATTCACATTAAACGTAAAATCAACAAAACAATTCACTGTCATTGTATTTAGGTTAAAAGTTGGGTGAAAAAAGACGAAATGCCCTTAAGTTGATGACTTTTTGCAAATCCAATTAGTTTTCCATGTTGATTCAACTTCATCACATAGACTTTTTGGGTTGAAATTATGTGGAAACAACATTGATTCAATCAGTTTTTGCCCAGTGGGACATTTCCCCTCTTTTAACTCCCCGCTCTCTTCCCCTGCACCTCTCGAGCAGGATGACAGGTATTGGGTGAGGCGTAAGAAGAACAACGTGGCTGCCAAGAGGTCACGGGACGCCCGTCGGCTCAAAGAGAACCAGATCGCCATCCGAGCGGGTTTCCTGGAGAAAGAGAATTCAGCACTGAGGATGGAGGTGGGCGACCTGAGGAGAGAGCTGGGGCGCACCAAAAACATAGTGGTCAAGTACCAGGCTTCACACGGACCTCTGTAATGGGACTGAGACAGAATACACTCACACACAGATAGCAACTACACACACAAACATAAAGAAAAACACAAACACACACACACACACACAAATATGAGGCTGAGAGGCTGAGCTTACAGCTGTCTGAGACAACCACCCAATCAAACCCCCCATTTATCTCACCCATGTCTGTCTCTGATTGGCACTTTAGAGTGAAAGCGGATAACGTTGTGTAAAGTGTGAGTATGAAACGGAATGTGTTTCCTTTATTTCTGGGCTATGTGTGTTTTTAATTGTATTATTTTCTTTTTTATATATCTATCCACACATAGCTAATGTATTTTATGTGTTATTTTCCTTACACGGTGGTTTGTACATATTGTCCACGGCGTTTACTGTGGCATTTCATTTTTTTATGAATATGTATGAATGAATGTTATATTACCTTATTATTATTATGTTATATTACCTACCCTCATCCAACTCCCGCTTGATCCATAACATCTGTTATCGTCTGTTGATGATCTTGTGTCTGTGGTTGCCATGGTTTTCTATGGTTTCCATACTGTAAATATAGGTTATGTCAGCTGAGATGTCTCTGCTGACGTTACCTGTCCCACTTCATCCAGCTTTCTTTTTAATCCACCCCCCCCCCCTTTCTTATGCTCTGTCAGAGATAAGCTGTTTGTAAAGTGTAGAATCTTGATGTAAAGAATCACTGCACTGCTCACACTTTGAAAACTATCTAATGCCTACATACCGCTAGCCTGGGTACCCAACTGTTTCTGCATTAAGTAACGCTACACAGTTGCCTGATTAGGCAACAGCATGTTAGCTAACGCAGAGACAGACTGGCATCCAGGCTAGCATTCTATGATGTCAGCTTTGTCATTTGTTCATTTCGTTCATATGGCAGTGTTATGACCAGGCAGGTTACCCGTGATACAAGTCAGTATTCGACGTCTATCCATGTCTGAGGACGTCGGGAGATGATATGGAAAACAGCCACAAGGGGCAACAGTGAGCCCTGTTACTTCCAAGTAGGTTTTGGTTTTGCTAAGATGTTGCGAATGGGTGTAAGCATCTGCCTCTGATTCCAAAGGTTGCATGTTTGAATCCAGCGATAGAAAGAAGTTTTTATATTTTTGTTTTATCCCTAACCTATCCCTAACCTTAACCATTCAGAATTAATGCCTAACCTTAAGAATTCAGAGTTAATGCCTAAACTTAACCTTAAACACTTCGAAATTTGACTTTGGAACAACTTAGAAATATGACGATTGAGAAACATGGATGAACGTCTTATTGTGACGTAAGACTGTGAGAGCTTGTAGGTTATGACAGTGTTATTTATAACTTTGTTAACACAGGTTGTTTCAAGTTACCTGTCACCAGATCATTGTTTCACCGTGTTGTACAGAAGAACTGTCAGAAGCTAAAGCAATAAGCCCATAAAGCAGTAGGGTCTTGGTCTCCTATCTACCAAGCTTACTGTCACAGACAAGCATGAAACTACCCTCTTTATTTCATTTCTAATTACTTGTATTATTTACATATAATCTGGCATGTTTTTATTTCCTCTTCAAGCATTCAAATTTGAACATTATCAGCATCCATGCAATAGACAATAGACGTTATCATTTTCTTTTACTCTTCCCGAGCATGACTTTTCTCTGTCAGTATCCGTATTGAGACAGCCTCTCAGTCCTGCTCAGATTGAAAGAAGTCCTGCTGAGACTGAGACTGTACTAGTATGGACACTGCACAGATGTTCTCTGTGACCCAACGAGATGAATGTAACAGATGTACTACTGTATATAACAAACACAGGAGGTTGGTGGCACCTTAATTTGGGGAGAACGGGCTCGTGGTAATGTCTGGAGTGGAATCAGTGGAATGGTATCAAATACATTAAACACATGGTTTCCAGGTGGTTGATGCCATTCCATATGCTCCGTTCCAGCCATTATTATGAGCCTTCCTCCCCTCAGCAGCCTCCTCTGATAACAATCACACTGTACATTGAGCGAATGAATGGTGTTGCCTATACAGTACGGTGGAATATACTCTAATCACTTTATATCTTTACTACAGACCAAAACATTTCAGTATACAAAGGATATATTGATATATTAAAGGTTTTATTGTTTATACAAAGATATTCATGTTTTTGTACAGTATTTTTCCCAACATATATATTTCTTGTGTATTTTTAAAATGAACTATGTATATTAAGAACTTGTTTACTTTTAACAAAAGCTGTTTTTTAGATACTTTGCCTGGACATTACTAAAGACCACATTACAAATGAAACCGACAGGCCATTTTGTCTTGTATGTTTTGTTGGACTGTTCATTTGCTGCAGTCTAAGAAAATAATGATATCTGGATCTCTTTAAATTCTTACTTGTATGTAGTTTTGATATAGAATAATGTAATGTCCCAAAAACAAACACTTACAGTACCAGTCAAAAGTTTGGATACACCTACTCATTCCAGAGTTGTTGTTTTTTTAATTTTCTACATTGTCGCAAAAACCAACAAGCGCTATGATGAAACTGGGACTCTTGAGTGGCGCAGCGGTCTAAGGCACTGCATCTCAGTGCTAGAGGCGTCACTACAGACCCTGGTTTGATCCCGGGCTGTAGCACAACCGGCCATGATTGTGAGTCCCTAGGGCGGCACACAATTGACCCAGCGTCGTTGCCCGGTTAGGGTTTGGCTGGGGTAGGCTGTCATTGTAAAATAAGAATTTGTTCTTAACTGACTTGCCTAGTTAAATAAAAACTGGATCTCCTTTCCGCCACAGGAAAGGAAGACTCAGAGTTACCTCTGCTGCCGAGGATAAGTTAATTAGAGTTAACTGCACCTCCAGGCTGTGTAAGGGCTATTTGACCAAGAAGGAGAGTGATGGAGTGCTGCATCAGATGACCTGGCTTCCACAATCACCCTACCTCAACCCAATTGAGATGGTTTGGGCTGAGTTGGACCGCGGAGTGAAGGAAAAGCAGCCAACAAGTGCTCAACATATGTGGGAACTCCTTCAAGACTGTTGGAAAAGCATTCAAGGTGAAGCTGGTTGAGAGAATGCCAAGAGTGTGCAAAGCTGTCATCAAGGCAAAGGGTGGCTACTTTGAAGAATTTGTTTAATACTTTTTTGGTTACTGCATGATTCCATATGTGTTATTTCATAGTTGTGATGTCTTTACTATTATTCTACAATGTAGAAAATAGTAAAAATAAGAAAAACCCTTTAATGAGTAGGTGTGTCTAAACCTTTGACTTGTACTGTATGTTAAATCTCATGTTCATTTGTTCCTTTTGTGTGATTTTTTTTGTGCATTTTTTCCCCAGATTATGGGTTCCCCAGGGCACTTACATGCTGTCTTTTGATTATGTTTCTCATGATCACAATAAAACAGTTGATATCATCTGCTAGTTATGTGTTCCTTTGGGTGATGAAAAAAGGCGGGTCGATTTGGAACCAATCTACGACCTCTTGGTTAAATTCGGTGGTTTCACATTATGGCATCCGGCGAGAAAAAAAGCAACAAGACAAGATAGGATGCAATAACCATCTGCATGTCATACATTGTGGGAAAAAAACATAGAAAGAAATGTCTCTTAAGCTGATCTTGTTTTTTTTAAGTATCAGATGACATACTGTTTCCAAAAGTAACCACTGGAGGGCGCTCTCCATCCATGGCTGAACTTCAACAGCCTGGTTCCACTACCATAACATAGCCTAACTACTGTACTGTACTGTGTGTTGTGTGTGTGTGTGTGTGTGTGTGTGTGTGTGTGTGTGTGTGTGTGTGTGTGTGTGTGTGTGTGTGTGTGTGTGTGTGTGTGTGTGTGTGTGTGTGTGTGTGTGTGTGTGTGTGTGTGTGTGTGTGTGTGTTGTGTGTGTGTGTGTGTGTGTGTGTGTGTGTGTGTGTGTGGTGTGTGTGTGGGTGTGTGTGTGTGTGTGTGTGTGTGTGTGTGTGTGTGTGTGTGATATGTACTGTATCGTGCTGGTTTGGTATAGTCATTTTGAAACTCCGACACAGTAGAATGTCTCACTTTTTCTCTCTGTTATGTGTACATGTAGCCTACACACAAATACAGGAGCTAGTTTAGTTCTTCGTTTTGTTTTATACAATATTATTTAGAGAGTCTTGGATGAGTCAGACTATTGTGATACTTTTATTTAATGTACTATATATTGATGCACTATAGTAACAATGTACCACAAAAATTATATTTGATAAAATATTCTGTATTATGAGAGCAACAGTTAGTCATTTACATGATATGTATAACGCCTTCCCAAAACATGGGTTTTATTCATTAGTGTACATGTAGCTAATACCGTGTCTTATTGAAAAAGTCCAGGTAGTCCCTCCCTGTTTGCTTCCATTTCATACCAAATGAATACGATCCAGGCTACCAAGTTCACTTGAACATCGGCTCAAGTCAAATTTGATTTTAAATACTCCCTCTTGTGTGCCACACATATCTCCCGTACAAGACTAAGTCCCTTAACTGATGCCCACACCTTATTAGTACCACTACCACTGATGTCAAGCCCAGAATATGACCAAAACAAATTGGTCTGTTTAGAAGAGTAAATGTTTGTAACCCTGCAGAGAGAACCAAAGCAGAGCAGAGCAGATATCAGAAGGAATACATAACTCTCGCTTTATAATACTCTGTGGAGTTGAGTCTGACTAATTCCTCAAACCTGTGGGAAATATAATTTGCTGCAATTCACATTGCAAATGGGGTGCTGTGATTGGTCAAGTCATTGGTTGGTCTCGATGGGAACCGAGCTGAGCAGGCCATAGTATTTTAAAAATAAAGTTTTACATAAGAGGCTTTAGCATGTCGAGTCCCTCGGTGGCAGGACTCTGACTGTTGGTTCGTTTCAAAGTCGTGACAGAGTGGATGACTTGACGTGACTGAGTCTTGATGTGGCTGAGCGGAGGACAGTCACAGGACATCCTGCTCCAATCAATGTCAGTCTCTATATCCCTCTCCACCAGTTTTAATGAAGTAGCTGGTCTAACCGGAAACTCATGTACCATTGTGGCTCGAAGACTCCCCCAGATTCCATAAAGTAGCTGGACTACATGGAAGCTGTTGCGACTCAAAGTCGTGGCAATCTCATAGTGATAGAGAACTCATCATGGATATAACACGTTTTAGCATGGACATTGCCATTGATGGCTTCCACAATTTTAAAGTAGTCAACTGGGTGGGAGCGATCAGCCAATGATCAGAGCATTGTCTTCTTCAAATTGGGTGCTATGGTTTGTAAATGCCTTTAAGCTATATTGCCGCCATCTAGTGACCATAATAAATTAATGACAAGATTTGGTTCAGGACTTGGTGGTAAATCACCAATATTAGCTTTACACTTATTTCAAACACAAAAGAAAATGAATGGCTGGCGTTGCCAGTACTGTCACAGGTGCCATATTGGGACAGATACAAATATGAGGTCTCAACTATCTCCATGGGAAATTTCTACCCCTCTCCCCCAGTTTCCATGAAGTAGCTGCAATACAATGAATCTGTTGTAACATTGTGGCTCAATGTCGTGGCAGAGCAAATTACTTGACATGACTAAGTCTTGTTGTGGCCCAGCAGAGGAGGATAGTCATGTAGTGACAATGGCCAGAGAGAAAGAGGCGAAGCTGTCTACGAAAAATAAGCCCACGAATTTAGGAATTTTTGTATGGAGGTCAATGAGAGAGTGTCGAATTGAATTGCTAATTTTCTACCTGAGGCTTATTTGATCTAATAGAAGTTTCGTAATGGTTCAATTGTTACAAATGCACTGATATAAGTGGACGCAACTGGCATTTGAGGGCTTCCACCATTTTAAAGTTGTCAACTATGTGGGGATTCCTATGATTTGGGAGCAATCAGCCGACGAAGAAGAAAATGGACTACCTTGAAATGGACATAGTTTCAATGGTGCTGCCCATGCTGTCACAGACGCTATAATGCCACAGATACAAATATGAGTCCTCTATCTAGCTCTATGGCCTGTTGTTCACACGCATATCTGCCCTCTCATTGGCCAGAATGGTCCCACCTTATCTAGCTTCCTCCCGCCTGCCTTTCATCTTTGAGGACATGTATTTCTATTGTTAGAGCGGTCAATCGACTATCATGTGAATATAATAGACAATCTTTGCAAAACCATAATGTATCCTGGATAAATTGTAACTGTCCGACTGATCTACAAATTAAATTATCCTTATTATAATGAGTAGTTATTTGTGATGCAAGGTGGTTTGTAGATCAGTCAGTCGGCAGTCACCTGCACTGTCAGCTGAAATGTCGAACGAGCCCATTGAATGGTTCTGATGTTTGGTTGGTTAGTTAGTTAGTTGGTCAGTTGATTGGTTGGTTAGTCAGTTGATTGTTTCATTGGTTGGTTCGTTGGTTGATTGGTTTGAGTTGACGGTTTGATTCCCACAATGGACCACATATTCTGAATATGTGTTAACTGTAATCTGTTTTGGATTAAAGTGTCAGCTAAATTTCCATTTAGTACAGTAGCTAGCTGCCAAGGGGCCTGATAAGGTTTCAACAGACCAGAATGAGATGAGCATTTACAACAACAGACAGTCATTGGGGACATTCATTGAAAGAGTTGTACACCTAGTCCAAAACAGTCACTGTCATTCAAGTGCAGCATATCAATTACAATGTAGACACTGTTTTGTCCAAGAAGCTTGACACTATTATTTTTTTTCAAGAATTACAGCAGAAAAGGTGCATGGAATATGTAGTTTTCCAGTGGACGAAGAGAACGGTATTGTAGGTATTGCAGTTCTCTGTGATTTCATAGTTCCTTCATTATACATGTACTGTAGATTCTGATCTCAAGATGGTTCCTTCTTAGTGAGGTGTGGCAGGGCATCGTCGTCTGGCCCTTTGACATGTTCATGCCCAACAGTGTAGCGATGGGGTGGACAGGAGAGAAAAGAGTGATTCCATAATGTCAGAGGTCTGGTTTCTGAGTGGTGATGACTGCACACTGGTTCGCTGCCCTGGGGAAAGACAGCGAGAGGAGACATTACCTTCAACTGATGTATAGCTTCAGTTGATTCATTAGCAGAGATGATATAGTAAGCTATTACAGCATCGAACTAACTAGCGAGCTAACCCAAACACTAGCCCTAAACCTAACACTTACCTTGACCCTAACCCAAACACTATCCCTAAACCTAACACTTACCTTGACCCTAACCCCAACACTAGCCCTAAACCTAACACTTACCTTGACCCTAACCCCAACACTAGCCCTAATTTTACTTTATGCATGTTAGCTACTGTAACTACAGGTGTAGAATCTTCATTTGAGCAATTTCTCACAGCAGGAAAATAATCCCGCAGCAACAGGAAATGTGTATTATTGGGTGGATTATAAGTAAAGGAGATTTTTCAGATTCAGAAAGCATTAATGACCTCAGAGACAATAACATTTTGCAACAGTCATAAAACATTCAGACAAGATCACATACAGTGGGGAGAACAAGTATTTGATACACTGCCGATTTTGCAGGTTTTCCTACTTACAAAGCATGTAGAGGTCTGTAATTTTTATCATAGGTACACTTCAACTGTGAGAGACGGAATCTAAAACAAAAATCCCGAAAATCACATTGTATGATTTTTAAGTAATTAATTAGCATTTTATTGCAAGACATAAGTATTTGATACATCAGAAAAGCAGAACTTAATATTTGGTACTGAATCCTTTGTTTGCAATTACAGAGATCATTCGTTTCCTGTAGTTCTTGACCAGGTTTGCACACACTGCAGCAGGGATTTTGGCCCACTCCTCCATACAGACCTTCTCCAGATCCTTCAGGTTTCGGGGCTGTCGCTGGCATACGGACTTTCAGCTCCCTCCAAGATTTTCTATTGGGTTCAGGTCTGGAGACTGGCTAGGCACTCCAGGACCTTGAGATACTTCTTACGGAGCCACTCTTTTAGTTGCCCTGGCGTGTGTTCGGGTCGTTGTCATGCTGGAAGACCCAGCCACGACCATCATCAATGCTCTATGAGGGAAGGAGGTTGTTGGCTAAGATCTCGCAATACATGCCCATCCATCCTCCCCTCAATACGGTGCAGTCGTCCTGTCCCCTTTGCAGAAAAGCATCCCAAAGAATGATGTTTCCACTCCATGCTTCACGTTGGGATGGTGTTCTTGGGGTTGTACTCATCTTCTTCTTCCTCCAACACGGCGAGTGGAGTTTAGACAAAAAGCTCTATTTTTGAATCATCAGACCAATGACCTTCTCCCATTCCTCCTCTGGATCATCCAGATGGTCATTGGCAAACTTCAGACGGGCCTGGACATGCGCCTGCTTGAGCAGGGGGACCTTGTGTGCGCTGCAGGATTTTAATCCATGACGGCGTAGTGTGTTACTAATGGTTTCTTTGAGACTGTGGTCCCAGCTCTCTTCAGGTCATTGACCAGGTCCTGCCATGTAGTTCTGGGCTGATCCTCACCTTCCTCATGATCATTGATGCCCACGAGGTGAGATCTTGCATGGAGCCCCAGACCGAGGGTGATTGACCATCATCTTGAACTTCTTCTATTTTCTTCTATTTTCTAATATTGCGCCAACAGTTGTTGCCTTCTCACCAAGCTGCTTGCCTATTGTCCTGTAGCCCATCCAGTCTTGTGCAGGTCTACAATTTTATCCTTGATGTCCTTAACAGCTTCTGGTCTTGGCATTGTGGAGAGGTTGGAGTCTGTTTGATTGAGTGTGTGGACAGGTGTCTTTTATACAGGTAACGAGTTCAAACAGGTGCAGTTAATACAGGTAATGAGTGGAGAACAGGAGGGCTTCTTAAAGAAAAACTAACAGGTCTGTGAGAGCCGGAATTCTTACTGGTTGGTAGGTGATCAAATACTTATGTCATGCAATAAAATGCAATGAATTACTTAAAAATCATACAATGTGATTTTCTGGATTTTTGTTTTAGATTCCGTCTCTCACAGTTGAAGTGTACCTATGATAAAAATTACAGACCTCTACATGCTTTGTAAGTAGGAAAACCTGCAAAATCGGCAGTGTATCAAATACTTGTTCTCCCCACTGTATATTTAAAAAAAAAACATAGCAAAGCGTGTTTACAAGCATGTAGGCTGGATAAGTGCAATTTCATAATAAAAATTTCAAAACAGGCTACAATGCAAGTGCTATAGTGTAATTAGTCCAACATTTTGTTAAGCTGCAGAATTGCATTTTTTGTAGTGGGTTTTTGTAGGAGTTGATACATATTTAGTTAGGGCAAATCAAGTCTGACATTTTTAAGTGGACATTACAAACTTAGAAGCCTTTTAAAATCTTGAATACACTACAAGTTTACATTTCCTGCAAAACAGGGTGATCAAATTAAGATCCTACACCTGTAGCAGTTAAGGCAAATATGATGGCTATTGGCTAAGTTGAGCTCTGACAAGCTGCAGGGTTCAAGCGAATTCTCCAGCTGGCTGCCACCTACAAGGGATCAGCGATGTGGAATATGGACAAGGCAGGGCAAGCAACTACGGGAGATCAGATGTAACACTGGACACTACAAGAAAAGCCCAATGTTAGGCTTTTAAACAGACACTAGATGGGGTAGTAGTTCAAATTGAAATGTTTTTATTAAGGTGTCTCTCTTCTAGTCATGTTCATGCTCTTTATTTTATGTAATCCACACTGCATCTTTATTTTAAACTGCCATAGGGCTCCATTGTGGCACATGCATTTGTGTAAGTAAAACTATCTATATGCTAAAAGTGTCCACATCTGTCCCAGCGGGCACCAGACTTTACTGCTGATGTCTTAGGGACATAACATGGAGGAAACGTGAAATTCAACAGGACACAATTATAACAGAACTTAGACATTCAAAGTGCTCCTCTTTGAAATAGGTTCACTCCTTTGATCACTAAAACAGATGCTTTAATTTGCAAGGTTGCCTTTTTGGAAAGCCCCTCATAAAAAGGTTTACCATAACTGTGTATGTGTCTCAATACACCATATTCCATATATAGTGCACTACTTTTGACCAGAGCTCTGGCCAAAGGTAGTGCACTATGCAGGGAATAGGGTGCCATTTGGGACACATCCTGTGTGTCTGTTTTTTAGCCTCCTTATATGAATGCACTTATCATGAGTCACTCTGGATGAAAGTGTGCATCTGGCTTTAACTCTTTTACAATAGCCAATGTTTCACAGTGCTTTTACATCACAATCATATGTTAAAACCTAATATACGTCAATCATTGACAGAGTGAAGCCAGACATGCATTCATTCATTGACTGGGAGGCTTTGTGCTCTCAGGCCACATTCATTTTGCTGATGGGGTTTGTGCCTGCGGGATAAAGCAGGATTTGGAGGGCCAAGGATAGACAGGTTTCAACAGAAGCAGACGGCTTAGAGACTGAGACTTGTTATAGTAGTGGGGGTTGGGGATGATAGTAGGGTCTGGTGGTCACTGAATGGGGGAGTGGTCCCCCAGTGTCTCACCGTCTGCCTGTCCTTGGATTGCTTTTATGCATTCATCGTGTGTCTATCCGATCATTCATAATTTATCAAATTTTGCATGCCAAATTTTGTGTGTGTGTGTGTGTGTGTGTGTGTGTGTGTGTGTGTGTGTGTGTGTGGTGTGTGTGTGTGTGTGTGTGTGTGTGTGTGTGTGTGTGTGTGTGTGTGTGTGTGTGTGTGTGTGTGTGTGTGTGTGTGTGTGTGTGTGTGTGTGTGTGTGTGTGTGTGTGTGTGTGTGTGTGTGTGTGGTGGTGTTTATCTGTCTCCGTGTCTGCGAGCATACATGTGGGTGGGGGATTCCCTTACTGCAGCTTCCCTACATGCCAGGTCCACCTGCAATACTTAAGGTTAAAAGCACTTTACTGTCTCATATCACTATTCTATTTGCATGTTCTTCCAAACATCCACAAAGGAATTGGGCTAATGTTTCCATCTATGTCTCCTTCCATTAAACAAATGTGTTCAATTAACCAATCACATTGATGACTCACACACTGTGGTAACAGCCTGGATATATTGATTGATTTGACAGGGGAACCTAGTGTAAAACATCTGCATTAGGGATTGACTTCTTTTTTGGAGTTACTTGCATTCACCAATGCCAAGTTTGAACTACACTGAGTGTAAAAAACATTAGGAACAACACCTGTGCTGTCCATGACATAGACTGACCAGGTGAGTCCAGGTGAAAGCTATGATCCCTTACTGATGTCAGTTCAATCACTGTAGATAAAGGGAGAGGAGACAGGTTTAAGAAGGATTGTTAAGCCTTGAGACAATTGAGACATGGATTGTGTCTGTGTGCATTCAGAGGGTTAATGGGCAAGACAAAGAATTTAAGTGCCTTTGAACGAGGTATGGTAGTAGGTGCCAGGCGCACTGGTTTGAGTGTGTCAAGAACTGCAACACTGCTGGGTTTTTCATTCTCAACAGTTTCCCGTGTGTATCAAGAATGGTCCACCACCCAAAGGACATCCAGCCAACTTGACACAACTATGGAAAGCATTGGAGTCAACATGGGCCAGCATCCTGTGGAACGCTTTCAACACCTTGTAGTCCATGCCCGACAAACTGAGGCTGTTCTGAGGGCAAAAGGGACAGACACACACACACACACACACACACACACACACACACACACACACACACACACACACACACACACACACCACACACACACAACACACACACACACACACAACACACCACACACACACACACACACACACACACACACACACACACACACACCAACACACCACAACAACTGCCTGCTTACGCGTTCTAAAGCTTTCCCCTCAGCGATATCAAAAAGAAAGTACAAAACAGCAGCAATTAATGACATCCAGTCCAGTGCAGTCCTTGTCTCTACAACCAAATCTCTCCTCTCCTCTCTCTCTCCTCCTCATTGTCTAATTCCAGTACTTAGTATCTATCTTCTCTTCAGTCATGGACGCACCACCTCATTCCCCTCTCCTTGTCAGACCAGGGTGCTTCTCTTCTCCCTCCCCAGGTCGGGGGTGGGCGTCAGCGCTGGTGGCTCGTAGTCGTTCCTGCTGGGTTCTGGAGGAGCCGTGTTGTTCTGGTTCTGGGTCTGACTCTGGCTGCTCTGCCGCTCACAGCGAGACGAGGTAGGAGAGTTCTGCATGATCACCAGGCGTATGGGCGACTGGCTGGGTGGCGCAGGGGGCGCGGGGGCGTACTCCTTAGTGGGGTCCTTCCCCTGACAGTCGTACAGGATGCAGGAGATGAGGAAAACGAGAAGGAGGATGACGTAGCTGGCCACCAGGATGATGAGGTTCAGGGTCACGGGGTCAATCTCAAGGTAGAATTCCATGACACCCATGGTGATGCTTCATATCCCGCTGCCACACAACAAAGAAACGACAGGGCACTGGCCAGAGGAGCCAGAGCCTTGGTGGGGAGAGAAGAGAGAGAAGAGAGAGAAGAGAGAGAGAGAGAGAAGAGAGAGAGAGAGAGAGTGAAGAGAGAGAAGAGAGAGAGAGATATATATATATATATGATGGCATCAGGGAGAGAGAGAGCAAATGATAGAGAGTGAGGGATCAGATCAGAGTGGATATGAAGGCTTTGTGCATCGTGTTAATCCACGCCTCTCCGACAACCTTGAATTCCTGACAATTATTAAAATAGCTCAGTTTAATAATTTAAGCCACCATTTTAATTATGTCAACTGCACATGCTGGAAGCCAAATTATACACAAGTTAAATGGAGGACATAATTATTGTTGGACTGTCAACATAACACACACACACACACACTCAAATGTAGTTTTCTAAACTATTATGTTTACATGAATTCAGATTATTTCCAGGGATACACAACATCCTGAAATAAATATCTCTTTGATAGAAAGAATACTATATTCCACTTGATGTAGTGATGCTGAATGTAAAAAATGGCTCAACATACCCCACTCTCCCCTACTGTAATAGTTTGGTAAAGTGCTTTGTGTATGAGAACATAGTATCTTGTGTAGGAAGGACACAAAGTTTAAGGGCATTCATTTTAGGGACGCTGTGCATGGTGGACTGGACCACCAGGCTAAAACATTATGTGGTTTTGACCGGTGACCACAAGGGATTATAGAACAGAAATCATGTCTGCAAGGACATGACGAGATCAACGGAAGGATGCCTGTTGGGGACAGAAAGTACCAAAAGCTGTTTCTTTTAAGTCTCACTTTTGATGGAAGTCACTGCTGGATCATAAAGTCACAGTGGTAGGGTTACGATAACACAATGTGTCACCACCTATTGGTCAGCAAATTAAGTGCAACAATTGAGATGATAAACATGAGCAGGTTTGGGTAGGTTACTTTCTTAAATATAATTTGTTGCACACTGTAAACCCCAAGGCATTTTTAACTCAAATACTTCTAGTAAGTTGTAATCAAAGTCAATGAATGGTCATTATTACTTAAATATGGTTCTGACTCAAAACTAAATGAAAGTCACACCAACTACATTTTTTAATGATACCAAATGCACTTTTTTCCCAGCACGATCCACTGAAGGTTGATATTTTGGAATTGTTTTTAATATCTGTGTTTTTGCATGTACATTGAGTGATTGATGGATTAAATGTTATAATACACAAAGATAAATAAAACATTTCTAAACTAATCCAATCATTTCATTTTTGTACCCATTACTGAAATTGTCATTCCAGTTTAAATGGCTTAGGTAGTCTCCTCCTACAGTTCCTAACTCTGGCTGTCATTATATACAGTTGAAGTCGGAAATTCACATACACTTAGGTTGGAGTCATTAAAACTAATTTTTCAACCACTCCACAAATTCCTTGTTAACAAACTATAGTTTTGGCAAGTCTGTTAGGAAATCTACTTTGTGCATGACACAAGTAATTTTTCCAACAATTGTTAACAGACAGATTATTTCACTTATAATTCACTGTATCACAAGTCCAGTGGGTCAGAAGTTACATACACTAAGTTGACTGTGCCTTTAAACAGCTTGTAAAATTCCGGAAAATTATGTAATGGCTTTTGAAGCTTCTGATAGGCTAATTGACATCATTTGAGTCAATTGGAGGTGTACCTGTGGATGTATTTCAAGGCCTACCTTCAAACTCAGTGCCTCTTTGCTTGACATCATGGGAAAATCTAAATAACTCAGCCAAGACCTCAGAAGAAAATACTATGAGTTTCAGGCCACTGCATAAGGCCAAGTCTGGTTCATCCTTGGGAGCAATTTCCAAATGCCTGAAGATACCACGTTCATCTGTACAAACAATAGTACGCAAGTATAAACACCATGGGACCACGCAGCCGTCATACCGCTCAGGAAGGAGACACGTTCTGTCTCCTAGAGTTGAACGTACTGCGGTGCGAAAAGTGCAAATCAATCCCAGAACAACAGCAAAGGACCTTGTGAAGATGCAGGTGGAAACAGATACAAAAGCATCTATATCCACAGTAAAACGAGTCCTATATCGACATAACCTGAAAAGCCGCTCAGCAAGGAAAAAGCCACTGCTCCAAAACCGCCATTAAAAAAAGCCAGACTACGGTTTGCAATGGGGACAAAGATGGTACTTTTTGGAGAAATGTCCTCTGGTCTGATGAAACAAAAATAGAACTGTTTGGCCATAAAGACCATCGTTATGTTTGGTGGAAAAAGGGGGAGGCTTGCAAGCCGAAGAACACCATCCCAACCGTGAAGCACGGGGGTGGCAGCATCATATTGTGGGAGGGCTTTGCTGCAGGAGGGACTGGTGCACTTCATAAAATAGATGGCATCATGAGGGGGAAAATTATGTGGATATATTGAAGCAACATCTCAAAACATCTGTCAGGAAGTTAAAGCTTGGTTGCAAATGGGTCTTCCAAATGGACAATGACCCCAAACATACTTCCAAAGTTGTGGCAAAATGGCTTAAGGACAACAAAGTCAAGGTATTGGAGTSGCCATCACYAAGCCCTGACCTCAAGCCTATAGAAAATTTGTGGGCAGAACTGAAAAAACATGTGCGAACAAGGAGGCCTACAAACCTGACTCAGTTACACCAGCTCTGTCAGGAGYAATGGGCCAAAATTCACCCAACTTATTATGGGAAGCTTGTGGGAGGCTACCCGAAACGTTTGACCCAAGTTAAACAATTTAAAGGCAATGCTACCAAATACTAATTGAGTGTATGTAAACTTCTGACTCACTGGGAATGTGATGAAAGAAATAAAAAAGCTGAAATAAATCATTCTCTCTACTATTATTTTGACATTTCACATTCTTAAAATAAAGTGATGACCCTAACTGACCTAAGACAGGGAATTTTTACTAGGATTAAATGTCAGGAATTGTGAAAAACTGAGTTTAAATGTATTTGGCTAAGGTGTATGCAAACTTCTGACAACTGTATGTGGGTTGTGGGTGAATTCAAATGTCAACTGTTGGTTAGCGTAACACTGGCTAGATTCCAATTAGATTTAGGGTGGCAAAATTCTGGTAAATTTCCCAGGCTTTCCAGAACTCCTGGTTGGAAGATTATTGGAAAGTTTGTGGAATTTTGCAACACTTCATGCAAGGCCTGATGTGACCTTCATACTATGAGTTTCAGGCCACTGCATAAGGCCTTACAATATATAAAATGTTTCAATGATAATATTCACCTAGGAACTCACTCACTGTACTGATAATAAATGAAATCAACAACCATGTCCCTGTCACCAGCAAATACAGTCATGGTTGGTAACTCTACAATTAATTTGAAGAACCAACGCACACTGGGAAATTATTGGAGGCGTGGCTTAGTGGGGGTGTTAAATGTAAGTATACTGTACTCAAACAAACTGCACTTGTATTACTCATATGAAGGCAGTACTGCTCACTTCAGCTATTTCAGTTTCTTAACTGAATGTTTTTGAGGTAATCGGTTTCATCAAAATGTTTGAGTAGCCAGAACTTCTGGTTTTACAGTGCAGATATTAGTTACCTGCAGAGCCGGCCCTAGCCATAAGCGACATAGGCGACTAGTCGGGGGTCTCAACTTACTGTTGAAAGTTAAAATAGTACGGTCTTGATCCATCAGCAGGATTCATTTTCACAGAGAAGGCAGGCTGAATCACATTTGGTGAGCTATCAATACGGGATGTTGGTTGGAAGAATGCACTTGTTTGAAATTGAAAAGCGTTGCGGTAGTTTTTAATAAAGAAATAACATCAAGACGAAGCAGTGCATTATAAGTGGAATGCACTGTTGAGCGTTACATCCCGAGGGGTTCGTGCTGATTGTACGGAGATTGTGACAGCCGGTTAAATGGCGTCCCTTGAGAAGTCAAGAACAAGATGTATGACAGGAAAAGTGCAGTATTATCATAAGGAGACATATACTTGGAATACAGAGGAGGAATGGAGGGAAAAAGAGAGGCAGAGGAGGTCTAAGAGAGAGGGAGGAAGACGATGAGCTTGAGTCGGTTAAAAATGGTGGACAAAAAGGGAGATGGTTTGTTAAAGATGAATGGCAGAAACTGTAAGCATAGTGAGCTGAGAGGAGGAGGAGTGGTGTCAGTAGTAGATCTGTACCAGTACAGAGGGATAGGCCAACAAGTGATATATGTTTCAGTAAGATTGACTTTTTAGCATTTATAGGTGGGAGCTGCAGAGAGGTATTTGGGTGTGCGAGACTTAACATCAGAAGAGTTGCAGGGTGTGTTAAGTGGTGGTGTCCCATCCTTTTAGGTTGTTGGCCTGAGGTAGGACTAAATAGATTTAAATAGTGGAGTAGGGTGGTGTTGTTTTTAGATATTTGTGTAGTGTAGTGTAGTGTAGTGTTAGATGGTAGGGTATTTGTTTATTTATTTATTTTTTCAAGCAAAGTATAAGGGAGTTGTACTCCAGTCTAGTAGGTGCCAATATATGCTACATATTGGATGCCAACCGCTGTTAAACCTCAACGAAGAAGAAGAAGTTAGACTAGTACACAAGGTGCAATTTTGAACTTTGGTTGTGCATCAGCAGTTGTTGTCTTGTTATGTCAGTCACTGCAGTCACTTAATTAGCCATGTCAGCTAAAATGTTTTAGATTCTAAACATGTAGTAATCATGGTCGAATTACTGACTGGGCACTCAGGGCACATGCACAGGGAGGCCCCCATTGATTTTGTTAGTCACTCTCACTCAGATATCGTATTAACTTGGCATGTCATGGAAACATTTGTAGATGCAGGAAATTTACTTCAAAACTGCAAAAATGTATCTCCACCATGTGGCAAAATGTGTAGAATTGCAGGAAATTAGCTGTAAAATGGCAACAACAAAAAAATATATGAGTAGAACAAAATGAGTAGAATTGTAGCATATTTACTCTAAAGGTACAAATGTTAATTTTTTTTACCTTTATTTAACTAGGCAAGTCAGTTAAGAACAAATTCTTTGTCATGTTTTGTCATTGATTATCATGTCTTGTCCCTGTGCTTCCCTCTGCTGGTCTTATTAGGTTCTTTCTCTTTCTCTCTCTCTCTCCTCCTCCCTCTCTCCCTCTCCCGCTCTCTCTCTCTCTATCGTTCCGTTCCTGCTCCCAGCTGTTTCTCATTCTCCTAAACACCTCATTTACTCTTTCACACCTGTCCCCTATTTTGCCCTCTGATTAGAGTCCCTATTTCTCCCTCTGTTTTCCGCTTCTGTCCTTGTCGGATTCTTGTTTGATGTTTGCTGTTCCTGTGTCCTTGTTCCGCCCTGTCGTGTTCTTTGCCTTCTTCAGATGCTGCGTGTGAGCAGGTGTCTATGTCAGCTACGGCCAGTGCCTTCCCGAAGCGACGCCAGTCTGTGGTCGCGTCTCCAGTCGTTCCGCTCTATTGACGAGAGGATTTCAGTTTCCTGTTTTGGATTTACCATTGATTATATCCAGGAGAATCATTATTTGTTTAATACTGGAATAAAGACTCTGTTACTATTACGTCGCTTTTGGGTCCTCATTCACCAGCATAACAGAAGAATCCGACCAAGAATGGACCCAGCGACTACGGATTCTCGCAACACTGCCGTCGAGATCCAGGGAGCAATGCTCGGCAGACACGAGCAGGAATTGTCTGCTGCTCGCCATGCCGTTGAGACCCTGTCCGCTCAGGTCTCCGATCTCTCAGGACAGTTTCAGAGTCTTCGTCTCGTGCCACCAGCTACTTCCTGGTCTTCCGAGTCTCCGGAACCTAGGGTTAATAACCCACCATGTTACTCTGGCAGCCCACTGAGTGTCGCTCCTTTCTCACCCAGTGTGATATTGTGTTCTCTCTCCAGCCCAACACATACTCAAGAGAGAGAGCTCGGATCGCTTACGTCATATCACTCCTTACTGGTCGGCTCGGGAGTGGGGCACAGCTATCTGGGAGGCAAGGGCTGAGTGTTCTAACGTTTATCAGAACTTTAAAGAGGAGATGATACGGGTTTTTGATCGTTCAGTTTTTGGGAAGGAGGCTTCCAGGGTCCTGGCTTCCCTATGTCAAGGTGATCGATCCATAACGGATTACTCTATAGAGTTTCGCACTCTTGCTGCATCCAGTGACTGGAACGAGCCGGCGTTGCTCGCTCGTTTTCTGGAGGGACTCCACGCTGGTTAAGGATGAGATTCTCTCCCGGGAGGTTCCTTCCAGCGTGGACTCTTTGATTGCTCTCGCCATCCGCATAGAACGACGGGTAGATCTTCGTCACCGAGCTCGTGGAAGAGAGCTCGCGTTAACGGTGTTTCCCCTCTCCGCATCTCAACCATCTCCTCCCACCGGCTCAGAGACTGAGCCCATGCAGCTGGGAGGTATTCGCATCTCGACTAAGGAGAGGGACGGAGAATCACCAACCGCCTTTGCCTCTATTGCGGTTCTGCTGGACATTTTGTCATGTCATGTCCAGTAAAAGCCAGAGCTCATCAGTAAGCGGAGGGCTACTGGTGCGCTACTACTCATCTCTCATCAAGATCCTGTAACCCTTGTCGGTCATCTACTCTGGACCGGTTCGGCTGCTTCCTGCAGTGCCTTATAGACTCAGGGGCTGATTTTTTTTATCGAAGCATGGGCTCGGAAACTATGACATCTCTCTCTCAAGTTAGAAGCCCACCCCATGTCTCTCCAGATGGTAGTCTCTCTCCCAGTATCAGATGTGAGACACTACCTTTAACCCTCACTGTATCTGGTAACCACAGTGAGACCATTTCCTTTTTGATTTTTCGTTCACCTTTTACACCTGTTGTTTTGGGTCATCCCTGGCTAGTATGTCATAATCCTTCTATTTAATTGGTCTATAATTCTTATCTTTATCCTGGAGACGTTTCTTGATGTGAATGTTTCATGTCTGCTATCCCTCCTGTGCTTCTGTCCCCTCTACTCAGGAGGAACCTGGTGATTTGACAGGAGTGCCGGAGGAATATCATGATCTGCGCGCGTCTTCAGTCGGTCCAGAGCCAGCTCCTTCCTCCTCACCGGTCGTGTGATGATTGGTATTGATCTCCTTCCGGGACCACTCCCCTCGGGGTAGACTATACTCTCTGTCGGCTCCCGAACGTAAGGCTCTCGAGGATTATCTGTCTGTTTCTCTCGACGCCGGTACCGTGTGCCTTCTTCCTCTCCCGCCGGAGCGGGATTTTCTTTGTTAAGAAGAAGGACGGTACTCTGCGCCCCTGCGTGGATTATCGAGGGCTGAATGACATAACGGAAGAATCGTTATCCGCTTCCCCTTATGTCGTCAGCCTTCGAGATTTTGCAGGGAGCCAGGTTCTTTACTAAGTTGGACCTTCGTAACGCTTACCATCTCGTACGCATCAGAGAGGGGGACGAGTGGAAGACGGCGTTTAACACTCCGTTAGGGCATTTTGAATACCGGGTTCTGCCGTTCGGTCTCGCTAATGCTCCAGCTGTCTTCAGCATTAGTTAATGATGTACTGAGAGACATGCTGAACATTTTTCGTTTTCGTTTACCTTGACGATATCCAGATTTTTTCACCGTCACTCGAGATTCATTTCAGCACGTTCGACGTGTACTCCAGCGCCTTTTAGAGAATTGTCTCTACGTGAAGGCTGAGAAGTGCGCCTTCATGTCTCCTCTGTCACATTTCTCGGTTCTGTTATTTCCGCTGAAGGCATTCAGATGGATCCCGCTAAGGTCCAGGCTGTCAGCGATTGGCCCGTTCCTAAGTCACGTGTCGAGTTGCAGCGCTTTCTCGGTTTCGCTAATTTCTATCGGCGTTTCATTCGTAATTTCGGTCAAGTGGCTGCCCCTCTCACAGCTCTGACTTCTGTCAAGACTTGCTTTAAGTGGTCCGGTTCCGCCCAGGGAGCTTTTGATCTCCTCAAGAAGCGTTTTACATCCGCCCCTATCCTTGGTTACTCCTGACGTCACTAAACAATTCATTGTCGAGGGTTGACGCTTCAGAGGTGGGGCGTGGGAGCCATTCTGTCTCAGCGCTTCCAGTCTGACGATAAGGTCCATCCTTCGCTTACTTTCTCATCGCTGTCGCCATCGGAACGCAACTATGATGTGGGTAACCGCGAACTGCTCGCCATCCGCTTAGCCATAGGCGAATGGCGACAGTGGTTGGAGGGGCGACCGTCCCTTTTGTCGTTTGGACTGACCATAAGAACCTGAGTACATCCGTTCGGCCAAACGACTTAATGCACGTCAAGCTCGTGGGCGTTGTTTTTCGCTCGTTTCGAGTTCGTGATTTCCTATCGTCCGGGAAATAAGAACACCAAGCCTGATGCCTTATCCCGTCTCTTTAGTTCTTCTGTGGCTTCTACCGACCCCGAGGGATTCTCCCTGAAGGGCGGTTGTCGGGTTGACTTTCTGGGGAATTGAGAGACAGGTAAAGCAAGCACTCACTCACACTGCGTCGCCGCGCGCTTGTCCTAGTAACCTTCTGTTCGTTCCTGTCTCTACTCGTCTGGCTGTTCTTCAGTGGGCTCACTCTGCCAAGTTAGCTGGCCACCCGGCGTTCGGGTACGCTTGCTCATTCGCCAGCGGTTTTGGTGGCCTACTCAGGAGCGGGACACGCGCCGTTTCGTGCTGCTTGTTCGGACTGCGCGCAGACTAAGTCAGGTAACTCTCCTCCTGCCGGTCGTCTCAGACCGCTTCCCATTCCTTCTCGACCATGGTCTCACATCGCCTTAACTTTATTACCGGTCTGCCTTCGTCTGCGGGGAAGACTGTGATTCTTACGGTTATCGATAGGTTCTCTTAAGGCGGCACATTTCATTCCCCTCGCTAAGCTTCCTTCCGCTAAGGAGACGGCACAAATCATCATTGAGAATGTGTTCAGAATTCATGGCCTCCCGTTAGACGCCGTTTCAGACAGAGGTCCGCAATTCACGTCACAGTTTTGGAGGGAGTTCTGTCGTTTGATTGGTGCTTCCGTCAGTCTCTCTTCCGGGTTTCATCCCCAGTCTAACGGTCAAGCAGAAAGGGCCAATCAGTCGATTGGTCGCATATTACGCAGCCTTTGTTTCGAAACCCTGCGTCTTGGGCAGAACAGCTCCCCTGGGCTGAGTAGCTCACAACTCGCTTCCTTCGTCTGCTACCGGGCTATCCCCGTTTCAGAGTAGTCTTGGCTACCAGCCTCCTCTGTTTTCGTCCCAGCTCGCCGAGTCCAGCGTTCCCTCCGCTCAGCGTTTGTCCAACGTTGTGAGCGCACCTGGAGGAGGGTCAGGTCTGCACTTTGCCGTTACAGGGCGCAGACTGTGAGAGCGCCAATAAACGTAGGATTAAGAGTCCTAGGTATTGTCGCGGTCAGAGAGTGTGGCTTTCCACTCGTAACCTTCCCCTTACGACAGCTTCTCGCAAGTTGACTCCGCGGTTCATTGGTCCGTTCCGTGTCTCTCAGGTCGTCAATCCTGTCGCTGTGCGACTGCTTCTTCCGCGACATCTTCGTCGCGTCCACCCTGTCTTCCATGTCTCTGTGTCAAGCCTTTCTTTCGCGCCCCCGTTCGTCTTCCCTCCCCCCCCCCGTCCTTGTCGAGGGCGCTCCTATTTACAAGGTACGGAAGATCATGACATGCGTTCTCGGGGACGTGGTCACCAGTACTTAGTGGATTGGGAGGGTTACGGTCCTGAGGAGAGGAGTTGGGTTCCATCTCGGGACGTGCTGGACCGTTCGTTGATTGATGATTTCCTTCGTTGCCGCCAGGGTTCCTCCTCGAGTGCGCCAGGAGGCGCTCGGTGATGGGGGGTACTGTCATGTTTTGTCATTGATTATCATGTCTTGTCTCCTGTGCTTCCCTCTGCTGGTCTTATTAGGTTCTTTCTCTTTCTCTCTCTCTCTCCTCCTCCCACTCTCCCTCTCCCGCTCTCTCTCTCTCTATCGTTCCGTTCCTGCTCCCAGCTGTTTCTCATTCTCCTAACGACCTCATTTACTCGTTTCACACCTGTCCCCTATTTTGCCCTCTGATTAGAGTCCCTATTTCTCCCTCTGTTTTCCGCTTCTGTCCTTGTCGGATTCTTGTTTGATGTTTGCTGTTCCTGTGTCCTTGTTCCGCCCTGTCGTGTTCTTTGCCTTCTTCAGATGCTGCGTGTGAGCAGGTGTCTATGTCAGCTACGGCCAGTGCCTTCCCGAAGCGACCTGCAGTCTGTGGTCGCGTCTCCAGTCGTTCCMCTCTATTGACGAGAGGATTRCAGTTTCRTGTTTTGGATTTACRWTTGATTATATCCAGGAGAATCATTATTTGTTTAATACTGGAATAAAGACTCTGTTACTATTACGTCGCTTTTGGGTCCTCATTCACCAGCATAACATTCTTATTTACAATGATGGCCTACCAAAAGGCAAAATGCCTCATGTGGGAACGGGACCTGGGATAAAAAAAATATATATATACAGTATATGGGACAAAACACACATCATGACAAGAGAGACAACACAACACTACATAAAGAGAGACCTAAGACAACAACATACCATGGCAGCAACACATGACAATACAGCATGGTAGCAACACAACGTGACAACAACATGGTAGCAGCACAACATTGTAGCAGCACAAAACATGGTACAAACATTATCGGGCACAGACAACAGCACAAAGGGCAAGAAGGTAGAATGTTTCTCTCTGCTGTCAAGAGGGGGTCACTGAAACGTTTTGCCCGCAAAATCCCACATCAGCCTGCTTAGGGCTCCCTAAAGGCTAGGGCCGGCCCTTGTTGTTATCAGTAACATAACTGAGCAATCGGGGGAGAAGGGCCTTGGTCAGGGAGGTGACCAAGAACTAGATGGTCACTCTGACAGAGCTCTAGAGTTCCTCTGTGGAGATGGGAGAACTTTCCAGAAGGACAACCATGTCTGCAGCACGCTACCAATCAGGCCTTAATAGTAGAGTGGCCAGACAGAAGCCACTCCTCAGTAAAAGGCACATGACAGCCCGCTTGGAGTTTGCCAAAAGGCACCTAAAGACTCTCAGACCATGAGAAACAAGATTCTGTGGTCTGATGAAACCAAAATTGAACTATTTTGCCTGAATGCCAAGCGTCACGTCTGGAGGAAACCTGGCACCATGGTGGTGGCAGCATCATGCGGTGGGGATGCATTTCAGAGGCAGGAACTGGGAGACTAGTCAGGATCAAGGCAAAGATGAACGGAGCAAAGTACAGAGAGATCCTTGATTAAAACCTGCTCCAAAGCGCTCAGGACCTAAGACTAGGGCAAAGGTTCACCTTCCAACAGGACAACGACCCTAAGCACACAGCCAAGACAAAGCAGGAGTGGCTTCGGGACAAGTCTCTGAATGTCCTTGAGTGGCCCAGCCAGAGACCGGACTTGAACCTGATCGAACATCTCTGGGGAGAGCTGAAAATAGCTGTGCAGCAACATTCCCTATCCAACCTGACAGAGCTTGAGAGGATCTGCAGAGAAGACTGGGAGAAACCCCCCAAATACAGGTGTGCCAAGCTTGTAGCGTCATACCCAAGAAGACTCTACGCTGTAAACGCTGCCAAATGTGCTTCAACAAAGTACTGAGTAAAGGGTCTGAATACTTATGTAAATGTGATATTTCATTTTATTTCAAATAAATTAGCAAACATTTAAAAATACCTGTTTTTGCTTTGTCATTATGGGGTATTATGTGTAGATTGATGAGGGACAAAAAACAATTTAATACATTTTAGAATAATGCTGTAACGTAACAAAATGTGGAAAAAGTCAAGGGGTTTGAATACTTTCCGAATGCACTGTACACACATCAGGACATGTACTGTACATAGTGAACTCATACACATTGTAAATATGAACATAGAATGCAATATTTCAGAAAGTGACCAACTGCTTGCATGTCAATATCAGACTGGGACAAATTGACATTTGCAATCTCCCCCTATTTGCAAGCGTAACCAATGGTTTAACACAGTGGAGGCTGCTGAGGGGGGACGGCTCATAATAATGCTGGAAGGGAGCAAATGGAATGGCGTCAAACTATGTGTTTGATGAATTTGATACTATTCTACTTACGCTGCTCCAGCCATTACCACGAGCCCATCCTCCCCAATTAATGTGCCACCAACCTACAGTTTCAGTTCACACAGGTAAACCCAACCCTGAACAGTAGTATACTAGTAATGCATGAAATTGCTGCCCTGTAAACTTTGAATTTACAAGGTGCTAGCATGACTGCCATGGCCTGTTTCTTCATTTAATGTAATGTCCACCTTTAGGGGCAACAGATGGGAAGAAGCTCTACTGTTGAAATACTTATGTAGTGCAATACTTTATATATGGTCCATGATAAATATACACATTTAAAAAACTGTTGTGTTCTTTGGCAGGACATCAACATAGAAGTTGGCTGAAGCAGAGGAGGTAGACTGGAGTTGGTTGTTGATCATTGTTAAACAGTCATTTTCAAGTCTTGCCATAGATTTTCAAGCCAATTTAAGTCAAAACTGTAACTTGGCCACTCAGGAACATTTAATGTTGTCTTGTTAAACAACTCAAGTGTATATTTGGCCCTGTGTTTTAGGTTATTGTCCTGCTGAAAGGTGAATTTGTCTCCCAGTGTCTGTTGGAAAGCAGACTGAACCAGGTTTTTCTCTAGGATGTTGCCTGTGCGTAGCTCTATTCCGTTTCTATTCCTAATGTTTTGTACACTCAGTGTATATGATAGTAACAACTTTGTTACATTTCTGATACAATGTAACAAGCAGCCGATCCAAAAGGGTGGGCTTATTTCAGGCGAAGTGAGGGCTGTCCTTGGGGCCACCTGCCTTGGGGCTGATGTGGAACCGAACCGATGAGCAAAGGCTTATTGGCCCAATGTCAGCAGCCTACTCTACATGGGTCCAATGCGGCAATGGGCCCACATCGTGCCAATGTAGTCATGTTTGCTGGGAAAAGATGGGCTTAATTCAGGCAATGTGAGGGCTGCCCTCACCAGATATGGACTGCCCACACTGGGCCAATGTGGAGCCGATGAACAAAGGCGCATCGGCCCAATGTGAGCAGTCTATGTGGCGCTAATATTTTCCCCCACATTGGGCCCACATCGTGCCAATGTGGACATGTTTTCTGGGTAGCTGCACGGTCTTAAGGAGTTCACTTCAAAGCTTGAAGCAAAAGTATTTGAACAGGTCTTTGTCTATGTGAGTCGCTGGAACTGGACATACTTTAAATACCCCCTGTAAAGGCTCTACTGTAGTAAAAGGCTAGGAAGCTAAGCATCTGGGCCCGTATTCACAAAGAGTGTCAGAGTAAGAGGGGATTTTAGATAATAATGTATAACATTATATTAACAGAGGGGACCTGATCCTGGATCATCACTCCTACTTTGAAATCTTTATGAATACTGTCTCTGGTCCCTAAAGAATCATGCCAATAAGAATGTAGTGAACTTTCTATTTCCTTGTACTGTTTGTATCTCAGACTGTTTAGTTGTTCTGAAAAAGATAAGCCTTGTGGAAACATTATGTTTTAATCAAAAGATGGACATTTCAGTTTGAACCGTTCTTAACTCGTCTGGCTAAATAAAGTTTAAATAAATCAAATACAAATTTGATGCTCGAGGTCACAGCTGAACTCACAAACTTGGCCTGCATCACAAATGGCCCCCTAATCCCTATATAGTGTATAGTGCACAAATTTTGACCAAAGCCTTATGGGGAAAATGGCGCCATTTGTGACGCAACCACAGACCTCCTCTCACAGTCCTTCTCCCTCTTGGAGATCCAGCAACGCATACATCCCTCCCAACTCGGCCCCAAATAAAAGGCTTTTGAAAGGAAACCCACCAACAAGGTTGCAGCTCAAGTGCAGATGTGGGGAAATCTCAAAAGTTTAAAGGAGTTTTTGGTGGGTTTACTCTCATGCTTTCAAGTACTCATAATGTGGGTAGAGTGTATTGACATCAAAGGTACTAATGCATTTTAGGAGCAGAAGTCCTAAGTTAACTTAATTTTTATATTCCAAATCACCACTAAATGAATCATGGGATTGTGGCGTAACATAAGGGGTCTGTATTGCCATGCTGACTGAAGTCTGAAAACAGGAACAGGAAGTTAATGAGAATGACTTTTGACTTCTCAGGATGCCCCCCCCCCACACACACACACTGATTCCCTGTGATAGGATGGATTACCATCAGCAGCCATTACATTGAGCCACTGTCTCACACACACCAAAGCACGCACACACACAGACATTCACACACAGTTAATTGGCCAGACACTTTGTTCCTTTTGTTATAGCAACATGGTTGCCTTGACCCGGGCAGAAGAGAGGAGCAGGTAGGAAATTAGCTCCATTACCCAATAAAGGGACTGACTGTCATTGGCTAGCAATGTTCCTACTTCATAGCAACTACACCTGCCGGAGACAAGCAATGTGAAAACTTGGAACCACAGAATCAGGTTTTCAGTGTAATATTGCAAACATATAACTAACAGAAAACGTTATAAAACACTATAACTGCATCATCTTACAAACTCCTGTTGACTCTAGATTCTAGACATTTGTCGAATTGCATTGCAGCAAACATCAAATTGCGAATAGCACTATGTCATGGTCCTCATCGCACCTTTACTGATATAACTGCAGTATCCTTATATAACCAATGCTGACTGAGAACAGGGTTATTTTAAAGACCATTGCAGAGGTGTGAAGCGATTTATTAAGGATCATATTCACTTAAATAAACAGAGCGCGGTGCCCAGCGATGACAATTGGCATCTGGGGGCCTTGGGGCGGAGTGGAGGGGCATTGTTCAAAGTTTTAGTAAAGGGTGTGTAGTCTCACAGTCTCACTAACCTACTTCCTGTTCTCTCTCTGATCCCTTAGCCCTTTTAATAGTTAGTCCCTTTTCCATTTCCCTGTGGTAGCGTGCCAGGCCCTTTCACAGGGAGCAAGGTGGTGGGTGTGTGTGGTGTGTTGTGTGTGTGTGTGTGTGTGTGTTGTGTGTTGTGTGTGTGTGTGTGTGTGTGTGTGTGTGTGTGGTGTGTGTGTGTGTGTGTGTGTGTGTGTGTGTGTGTGTGTGTGGTGTGTGTGTGTGTGTGTGTGTGCGTGCGTGCGTGCGTGCATGCGTGCGTGTGTGAGATAGGGTGGGGGACACTTGCTTGCCACACTCTGGTTCTGAATCCGACACCAACAATGTCCTCAGGAAGGGAGGGACTGAGGAACAGGACCCCCCCCCCCCCCCCCCCCCACACACACACACACACACACAACACAAACACACACAACTCCAGGCTCTCCAACACAGTCAAAAAGACAATGGGGTCAATCAAGATTCACAGCTCAAGTCAAGTCAGACAGTAGATCTGCCACTCATATCGAGGAACTTCACACCATTCGTCTGGGAGTTGGCCAGGAGTTTTTCCATGACCATGTGCTCTGACAAACTGGATGGATTGAAATCCCTTTGCTTTTTGACATGCGCGTACTTTTGAAGAGCGGGTCAAGTGTGTGTGTCTTGGCTGTCCTTTCATAGTCATTATCTTCTCTAGGAAATCAAGGCAGGGTTTTTAGGCCCAGATCTGATCTTTGTGCTTCTTGTGTACTCCATTGCTGTCATTGGTAGTTGGGATGATAGAACAAACAGGCTGGCACTCAGGCTAACAGGATTATATAGGGTTCTATCTAACTATTGCCCAATTGGGGTTAGTGTGCGTCCAACCCCCCCCCCCCCCCCCCATGTAGTGCACTACTGGTCAAAAGTAGTGCTCTATATTAAGTCATGATGCCTATGGACATCATGATTCATTTTATACTACTGTATCATTGCACATTTCATCGCCTACGTCTATTCTATCCTCCACAGTTACGTCAAGTACTGGGACTCGTGTGTGTGTTTATGTGGATTGTAAGAGGAATACTCCCTTGTGTATTTATGAGAACTCTCAAAGGTGATGATGTTGGATCTACAGTTCCGGTGTCAGGGGTGATGCCACACTCTCTCTCCTCTCCCTCTCTCTCCCTATGCCTCTCTCTTCTCCCCCTCTCTGCCTCTCTCTCTCTCTCTCTCTCTTCCTTGCTCACTCTGCCCCCCGCTCTCTGCCCCCCACTCTCTGTCCCCCTCTCTTCCCATAGCATTCCCTGCATGCTCCATTCCAGTGGAGATAAAGTTAGAGCCTTGAAAGCGACAACGTGTTGTAGCCGGTAGCCCCACAGTGACGCAACCCAATGATTTGATTATCTCCGTTGGCGTTGGAAGGATGCTAAGCAACGTAAACACACACTATAAATACAACTAACCCCCCTGCCCCACCCCACCACCACTGTCCAGCCCCCTCAAACTCCCCAAACTTGATTTATAAATACAATATGCAGAGAGCAAAGTGAAATGGCTTAGTCTTAGTTACTGATACTGATGTTTTTGTTAATAGGGATATATACGAATAAAATGTCATTTGATTGGTTGATTGATTTATTGGTTGATTGACAGATTTATTGGCACATGGATTTAACATCTTAAGTTTAGTGGCACAAATATTCCAAATATATATCAACAGATATGTCATAAATATCATGAAAATACAACTTTACCAGAGTACAATGGTACATATGAAACCACAACTTACTTTGCCACAGCTATGGTCTTGTACTATACCAATAATGAAAAACTGTACATTTGGCACAAACTGTATCAAATTAATCAATATTGTGCATAATAGGCAGTTACAAAAGTACATTGGAAGCATAAAAAATCATGCATATCAAACATGAGAGATACATTGTCTTAATTTAGGCAATCACTTCCTAGGTTCACTTTACGCAGTAATAAAGGGTGATTTGACCCTGTAAAGTCTGTCTACATACTGTCTACATATCTAAAACATAACATTAAGTACCTATGAAATGTTCACTTGAAACATCAATTGAGCAGCCATAGAGTCACAGATGCATCACATGACATGCATGAGTATAGTAGAATGGAGAATCATGGTCCACCGTGCAACTATCCTTTCTGCTCCGGGGTGAAGTTCCACTAAGTACAAATCTAGGATCAGCTTTCTACCCCAATCCTAACCTTAACCATTAGTGAGGAAAATGTAAAAAAGGCTGAAGATCAGAATCTAGGGGCAAATTCACCCTACTCCATCCTTCCTCTCCAATAATTTGGTTATTCCATCTTCATGACCAGTCCTGGTCTTCCCAAATCAGGGAGAACAAATCACCATACTTTACATTTTTTTTGTAATTTAGCAGACACTCTTATCCAGAGTAATTAGGGTTGTACTTGTTTTGCTAAAGGGTACAGCAACAGATTTTTCATCTAGTCAGCTCAGGGATTCAAACCAGCAACCTTTTGGTTACTGGCTCAACACTCTTTTAACTGCTAGGCTACCTGCCAGTCTTTGTAGGCCACTCTAGTCCTTACAGATAGGATCTTACCAACAGTACGGATTGTCTTTCTAGGCCATTCTAGTCCTTCAGCTAAGCATCTGTTTTGGACAATGTGTGAGTCCTTCATACCCAACCACCTCTGACATCCCTCATCACTCTCTAGTAGTCTCTGTTCATTTCCTCTTCATTCAAACTTTAAATTGTTCAAACTTCTATTTAACAGTCCCTATCTCCCTCAGGGCTCAGACCACACAGAGTCCATGGTTGGACATGAGGGCCGTCTGACTCTCCCTCCTCCGGTCCTTCTTCCGCCCCAGCCGAACCCTCCAACAGACGGCACTGGACCCCAGCAGAGCCAGCCCGGCCGACAGCAGAACCAGCCCCAGCACCGAGATGGTGGAGCCGTGTGAGTTGAACATGTACGCCACAGCAGTTACCACAATACCGGCAATGAGGACCACCACGCCGAACGGCACTGTGCACCGGTAGCACGACATCTCCGCCCCACCTGTGGCCGCTGTCAGCTGCATCTCGTTGATTAACGGGACAGTCGTCACCACGACGCTACGGTCCTTCTTGTTGTTGTTGTTGTTGGATTTCTCTGTGGGGACTTTCTCAAAGGTTGATGTTGGCATTTTCATGCCACTTTTGGGGACTTTCGGTGAGTTTCTGCTGATGGGGTCGTCTGGCATAGAGATTTTGTTAGCTAGGAAAAGGTGGTCCATCTTAATTTTCAGTGGTCAACCTGTTGAGTCTGTCAATCAGTGTGGCATACAGAGAGAGAAAAATACATTTTAGTCATATTGAAAACAAAACAGAGAAAACCCTGACTACACCTTAAGGATTAGCACAAAAATAAAGGATGTCAGCAGTTCACAATTTACTGAATTACAGTGAGGTGAGGTATGTCTCTAAATTGAAGCCTGTTCCCATTGAAATGAAAGATCTCTGTGCCAATGTCTATGCCCTGGCAGTAATATTTCCACCGGATGCATTGTTGGCAGTTGGACGTGAGGCGTCGTCAGTGCGCAACATAACTGTCAAATTTCACAGAGAAAGGCAGCTAACATTACGACACCTCCGTGAAACTGGAGCCAGCCAATTTGATAAATAGTCCGCTCTAATGATGAAATAAATAATGTAGCCTAAAGCTATAAAAAAACACTATGACGTATCATCCCAGCTAGCACATTTGGTTCCTTGGAAGTTGTGGGAACGTATGGTTTTGGTTTCACATTGGTTGTGGGAATGAAGCCAAACGTTTCCTGACTGGTAAAACTGAACATTTTGCTTGCTCTGTGAAAATGTATTTGGAGGTTGCAAGGAGGTTCTGAGAACGTTTTACTCTGGAAGGTTCTAAGAAAGTTTTCCTGGGAGGTTTTATTAATGCTCTGACAATGTAAATGATAGGTTATTTGAAGGTAATTTAATAACATTCTGAGAACATTTTCTAAATATTTGTAAAGTTTTGTAATGGTTATTATTGAAAGTTTTCTTAACACTCTAAGAACGAAATGTAAAGGTTATTTCGAGGTTTTTGAATAACTTTCTAAAAACCTTCACTGAATGTTCCAATAAGACTTATTTGGGTAGGACATTCATTTGTTTAGGCATTAATCATGATACAGCATCATTGAGATTTGAACCTGTGTGCTCCTGTTCTCTGTCACCAGAATTTGTCCACTGCACCACCAGGGTAGAGTTAGGATGCTGTGTTTTTTTACGCATACAAAGCTGTTCATTTTAGTCTATTCAAACAGAACCCATTTCAAAGGAAACAATCACTCCATAAGATCAGGTGTGGCAAAATAGTAAGCACAGGCAACACACCTGAACACATTTAACCAAGATAAAGGATAGAGAGATTTTTGTTGATACTGAGAACAAAATATATATCTTTTTAAATAACAATCTTAGAACGTTTTCTGAACAATGCTAAAGTTTTCTTGTGTTTTTTTAGGGAAAGTTTTCTTTATTTTCTGAGAACGGAATTTAGAGACAATTGATGTGGATGTTGTTTTTTTTACATTCCTTTATTGCAAAGAACTGGCATAAAAGAGAACCATACATTCTCAGAAAGTTCTGAAAACATGGTTTAAATATAACTTTTTTTCATTAGTCCACTGTTGATACAGTCCCAAAATGCTTTGCATGTCAGCAGGCAAGTTTATCAGATATTGGACTTTCAAGAAGCAAAGAGTCATCATATGCTGCAAACGCAATAGTTATTTTGTGGATTTAGAACGTTCCCAGAATGTAGTAAAAATATGACATTAAATACAGTGGCTTGCAAAAGTATTCACCCCCTTGGCATTTTTCCTATTTTGTTGCCTTACAACCTGGAATTAAAATATNGGGTTGTATCATTTGATTTACACAATATGCCTACCACTTTGAAGATGCAAACAATT
The DNA here is from genome assembly GCF_002910315.2 of Salvelinus sp. IW2-2015. NCBI lineage: Eukaryota > Metazoa > Chordata > Actinopteri > Salmoniformes > Salmonidae > Salvelinus > Salvelinus sp. IW2-2015. The sequence goes on from NC_036858.1 coordinate 55,935,197, forward strand.
TTTTGTGTGAAACAAACAAGAAATAAGACCAACAAAAAAAACGAAAACTTGAGCGTGCATAACTATTCATCCCCCAAAGTCAATACTTTGTTAGAGCCACCTTTTGCAGCAATTACAGCTGCAAGTCTCTTGGGGTATGTCTCTATAAGCTTGGTACATCTAGCCACTGGGATTTTTGCCCATTCTTCAAGGCAAAACTGCTCCAGCTCCTTCAAGTTGGATGGGTTCCACTGGTGTACAGCAAACTTTGAGTCATACCACCGATTCTCAATTGGATTGAGATCTTGGCTTTGACTAGGCCATTCCAAGACATTTAAATGTTTCCCCTTATTAAACCACTCGAGTGTTGCTTTAGCAGTATGCTTAGGGTCATTGTCCTGCTGGAAGGTGAACCTCCGTCCCAGTCTCAAATCTCTGGAAGACTGAAACAGGTTTCCCTCAAGAATTTCCCTGTATTTAGCACCATCCATCATTCCTTAAATTCTGACCAGTTTCCCAGTCCCTGCTGATGAAAACCACCCCCACAGCATGATGCTGCCACCAACATGCTTCACTGTGGTGATGGTGATGAGAGGTGTTGGGTTTGCGCCAGACATAGTGTTTTTCTTGATGGCAAAAAAGCTCAATTTGTCTCATCTGACCAGAGTACCTAATTCCATATGTTTGGGGAGTCTCCCACATGCCTTTTGGCTTTTTTTCTGGCCACTCTACTGTAAAGCCCAGCTCTTAAAGTGGTCCTATGGACAGATTCTCCGCTGTGGAGCTTTGCAGCTCCTTCTGGGTTATCTTTGGTCTCTTTGTTGCCTCTCTGATTAATGCCCTCCTTGCCTGGTCCGTAAGTTTTGGTGAGCCGCCCTCTCTTGGCAGGTTTGTTGTAGTGCTATATTCTTTCCATTTTTAATAGTGGATTTAATGGTGCTCCGTGGGATGTTCAAAGTTTCTGATATTTTTTATAACCCAACCCTGATCTGTACTTCTCCACAAATTTGTCCGTGACCTGTTTTCGGAGCTCTTTTGTCTTCATAGTGGTGCTTGCTTGGTGGTGCCCCTTGCTTAGTGGTGTTGCAGACTTGGGGGCCTTTCAGAACAGGTGTATATTTACTGAGATCATGTGACAGATCATGTGACACTTAGATTGCACACAGGTGGACTTTATTTAAATAAGTATGTGACTTCTGAAGGTAATTGGTTGCACCAGATCTTATTTAGGGGCTTCATAGCAAAGGGGGTGAATACATATGCATGCACCACTTTTTTTTTAACAAGTTTTGTTTTCATTTCACTTCACCAATTTGGACTATTTTGTGTATGTTCATTATATGGAATCCAAATAAAAATCTATTTAAATTACAGGTTGTAATGCAACAAAATATAAAAAACGCCAAGGGGAATGAATACCTTTGCAAGGCACTGTAGAACTTGTGTGGAATGTTCTGTGGAAGTACTGAAATCCCCACAGAAGAACGTTGTTTCTTAAAGTTCTCTGAACAATTTGAGAATGTGACTTTAAGGCCAGGCACAAGGGTGGGCAACTCCAGTCCTCGAGGGCCTGATTGGTGTCACACTTTTTCTCCATCTCTAGCAAACACAGCTGATTAATCCAATTGCATTCTAATCTGAAGATCATGATTAGGTGATTATTGGAGTCAGGTGTGTTAGCTGGGGCTGGGACAAAACTGTGACACCAATCAGGCCCTGGAAGACTGGAATTGCTCACTCCTGCGGCGGGACGACCCCCTAAAATAAAATGAAACTTTTACAAGTTGAATGTAGACATTAATAAAATACTTTTTTGTATTACAATTTTTCTTTAATACTTAATAAAAAATTTGGCGATATCGAATTATATATGCACATATTTACATACTACGCAAATATATACTTCTGGATACTAGATGAAGTCACCATAAATATGTTGGTTTAATGTTGTTAAAACACTCCAGGATCAGACTTTTCCAGAGCAGATTGTGGATAAATACTTTGTTTATCTTTCTATTTGTAAAATACTGAAGACATGTACAGTACCAGTCAAAAGTTTGGACACACCTACTCATTCAAGGATTTTCTTTATTTGTACTATTTTCTGCATTGCAGAATAATAGTGAAGACATCAAAACTATGAAATAACACAAATGGAATCATGTAGTAACCAATTTCTTTTTAACAAATCAAAATATATTTTATATTTGAGATTCTTCAAAGTATCTGCCCTTTGTCGAGGGCTCCCGAGTGACGCAGCAGTCTAAGACACTGCATCGCAGTACTAAAGGCGTCCCTACAGACCCTCGTTCGATTCCAGGCTGTATCACACCCGTGATTGGGAGTCCCAAAGAGCGGGACACAATTGGCCCTGCATTGTTATGGTTTGGCCGGGGTAGGCTGTCATTGTAAATAAGAATTTCTTCTTAACTTAATTGCCTAGTTAAATAAAGGTTAAATAAATAAAATAAATTGACTTGATGACAGCTTTGCACACTCTTGGCATTTTCTCCACCAGCTTCACCTGGAATGCTTTTCCAACAGTCTTGAAGGAGTTCCCACATATGCTGAGCACTTGTTGGCTGCTTTTCCTTCACTCTGCGGTCCAACTCATCCCATCTCAATTGGGTTGAGGTCGGTGATTGTGGAGGCCAGGTCTTCTGATGCAGCACACCATCACGCTCCTTCTTGGTCAAATAGCCKTTACACAGCATGGAGGTGGGTTGGGTCATTGTCCTGTTGAAAAACAAATGATAGTCCCACTAAGCGCAAACCAGATTGGATGGCGTATTGCTGCAGAATGCTGTGGTAGCCATGCTGGTTAAGTGTGCCTTGAATTCTAAATACATCACCATCAGTGTCATGAGCAAAGCGCCCCCACACCATCACACCTCCTCCTCCATGCTTCACTGTGGGAACAACACATGCACAGATCATCCTTTCACCTACTCTGCGTCACACAAAGACACAGCGGTTGGAACCAAACATCTCAAATTTGGACTCAGACCAGAAGACAGATTTCCACCGGTCTAATGTCCGTTGCTCGTGTTTCTTGGCCCAAGCAAGTCCGTTCTTCTTATTGGTGTACTTTAGTAGTGGTTTCCTTGCAGAAATTTGACCACGAAGGCCTGATTCACGCATTCTCCTCTGAACAGTTGATGTTGAGATGTGTCTATTTGGGCTGCAATTTCCGAGGCTGGAAACTCTCATGAACTTATTCTCTGCAGCAGAGTTAACATTTTCATCATAGCGTTTGATGGTTTTTGCGACTGCACTTGAAGAAACCTTAAAAGTTCTTGAAATTTTCCGCATTGAATGATTGACTGTCATTTCTCTTTGCTTATTTGAGCAGTTCTTACCATAATATGTGATTGACCGGCTCAAATCAGTCTCATGTAGTAAAATTTGAAATTGTGTTTTTCACATTGGATAAAAGTAGAGACTCAGAGCTACAAAATGGTATATCATACACTCCAGTTGAGGAACAATGCAAAAGTAATTTTGCTTTGAAAGTTGATGGTCTTTGAATTTTTTGGTACTACTACTGGAGAGCCCTTCTTTGTCTACACCCATTCAGCATCATTTACACCCTCTTAAGCTTTAGGCCCACCCATCTCTCTAAGGGTTGATCCGAGCATTCTGTACTAACAACAGCAGTCAAGCACCCAAGCTAACTTGCTAGCTACTTCCAGACACAAACACAAAGAGAGAGAACAGCTCACTGAACATTATTCGACCCTAGCAGAGCTGGTTAGGCTGTTGTTAGGCTGTTGGTGACTGCAACTGTGCTGTCAGATTGTCCATTCGTAAATTCAGAGGGTTTCTCTCCCGGAGCGTTCAGAGTGCACACTGGATGCTCTGGCCGATGAGTAGGGTTGATCCGAATGTTCTGTCCTCACAAAGGCAGTCAAGCACCCAAGCTAACTGGCTAACATTGGCTAGCTTGCTAGCTACTTCCAGACCCATAATGAGAGAACACCCCACTCTGACCATTTTACTCACCCTAGCAGAGCTGGTTATGCTGTTTTCATGTTATCCAGAGCGTTAGTGACTGTAACGGTGCTGCTGGCAACAATTTAATTACGTTTTTTTTGCCGACGTTTACTGACATGGGCCATATTCAACAGGTGTTGAGCGTTCGTAAATTCATCAGTTATTCTGCACTCTGGCACACTCAGACGAGAGTATTTTGTGAAGACATGGAGCTAGCTAGCTAGCTAGGTAAATAATGGACCTTAATCACAACTCATGACGATACTACCCTGCATTAATCTGCAGGTAGCTAACCAACCAGATTCAATGTTAGCTAGCTAACATTAGGCTACAACTAGTGTCTCTGAGATATGAATAATACGATCATACATGTAACGTTAGCTAGCTAGCCAGCCAGCTAATGTTAGCTAGCTAGCTAACAGTACACTTTAACTTGAAATGAAAATACTTTGTCAAAATCAGAAATGTGTAATATCTGAAAATGTAGCCAGCTAGACTATCTTACCCGTAAACATAATGGATGGACACGTCTACTGTCAGATGCCATGGTTGCCCTTAGTTTGAAGATGTAATCCGGAGACAGGTGTTTTCTCCATCTCCTTAGCTATAATACTCGAATTCCACTGATTTCAAAACTCGGTCCTCCAGAAAGTGGAGAGCATACACGTAACATTACCTAGCGAGCCAGCCAGCTCATGTTAGCTAGCTAACAGTTCGGCTTACGCACTTTTACTACGCGATACGTTTAAGATGGCGCCGGAGAAGAAGGCAGACTTTTTACGTGCCCCCAGCCGATTGAGTTTTTTTGTTTGTTTATTTGCGTTGTTTGTAACTTATTTTTTTACTTATTTTGTACATAATGTTGCCGCTATCGTCTCTTATGACCGAAAATAACTTCTAGACATCAGGACTGCGATTACTCACCATAGACTAGCAGAATACTTTTTTTCCTTTCACGACTGACGAGCCCGGCGCCAAAGATATACTGCTTCCTTGGGTTCAGGCCCCAATCCCCGTGATCTGTGTGAAGAGGAGGTGATGAAAGAGGGGCCGAAGGGCGAGCTGCCTTCTGAGAATTCGTAGGGAATCGAAAAACCACCACTTCTCTACATTCGGCTAGCAAACATGCAGTCCTTGGAGAATAAAATCGACGAGTTACGCGGAAGATTAATCGACCAGCAAGACATACAAAACTGTAACATCTTATGCTTCCCGGAGTCGCGGCTGAATGACGACAATATCAACATACAGCTGGCTGGTTATACGATGTACCGGCAGCATAGAACAGCGGCATCTGGTAAGACAAGTGGCGGCGGACTATGTATTTTTTGTACATAACAGCTGGTGCATGATATCTAAGGAAGTCTCGAGCTATTGCTAGCCTAAGGTAGAGTATCTCATGATAAGCTGTAGACCACACTATCTATCGAGAGTTTTCATCTGTATTCTTTGTAGCTGGTTACATACCCCCACAGTCAGAGGCTGGCATTAAGACAGCATTGAATGAGCTGTATTCCGCCATAAGCAAACAAGAAAACGCTCACCCAGAGGCGGCGCTCCTAGTAGCTGGAGACTTTAATGCAGGGAAACTTAAATCCATTTTACCAAATTTCTATCATCATGTTAAATGTTAAATTACATTTCATATGAGGAAATCAGTGAATTGAAATACATTCATTAGGCTCTAATCTATGGATTTCACATGACTAGTAATACAGATATGCATCTGCCTCACAATGGGCCTTGGGGGTCTCGTTGTGGTATTTTTGTGCATTCAAATTGTCAATCAATAAAATGCAATTGTCTTCTTTGTATGTAACTTATGCTTGCCCATACCATAACCCCACTGCCTCCATGGGGCACTCTGTTAACAATGTTGACAGCAGCAAACCGCTCGCCCACACAACGCCATACACATGGTCTGCGGTTGTGAGGCCGGTTGGACGTAGTGCCAAATTCTCTAAAACAACATTGGAGGCGGCTTATGCTAGAGAAATTAACATTAAATTCTCTACCAACAGCTCTGGTGGACATTCCTGCAATCAGCATGCCGATTGCATGCTCCCTCAAAACTTGAGACATCTGTGGTATTGTATTGTGTGACAAAATTGCATATTTTAGAGTGGCCTTTTATTGTCCCCAGCACAAGTTGCACCTGTGTAATGATCACACTGTTTAATCAGCTTCTTGATATGCCACACCTGTCAGGTGGATGGATTACCTTTGCAAACGATAAATGCTCACTAACAGCGATGTAAACTAATTTATGCACAAAATTTGACAGGAATAAGCTTTTTGTGTATATGGAATATTTCTGCGATCTTTTATTTCAGCTCATGAAACATGGGACCAATAGTTGCGTTTATAATTTTGATAAGTGTAAAATAAAATGTTTACAGCATATCAACAATTTCCTCTGGCCACGTCTGGAGAATATATCTAAGGATAACGACACAAAATGTGATAAATGTAGATGCTTCTGAAGCTGAGAATAATGAGTTGGGAAGAGTCTGACTTTTGGCAAATGTCAGTTAAAGACAAGTACACTGAATGAAAACTACAAAATGACAAAAGCCTATTTAAACCCAATCACCATCTCTTCAAAGTAAGTTACTAAATGTAGTACAGTTTGTAACATTGTCTATGAAATGGTTTTTGAAATTATGTGTACAGTAATTCAATGTAGTGAACTTTTAAATTATTGATGTATGTCCATTTTAAAGTGGTAGAAATTCATTAAAATGTTGATGACTTTAGTATGATAAACTAAAGAAAATATAAATTGTTGACATTTTTATGTTTACTTTTTGAAAATACTAATATTAATGAACAAAAATAGCAAAAAATCAAAACATTTATAGGTAGATTCAAAAATGTAATTTCAGCCTGTGATGCCTGGCCTAAAATAGAAGCATGTAGGAAACGTTATGCTGAAGTACTGAAATTACCACAGAAGAACGTTGTTTCTTAATGTTCTCGGAACAATTTAAGAACATGATTTTAAAAAGAACCACAAAGAAACCGGTAGGAAGCGTTATGCTGAAGTACTGAAATTCCCACAGAACATGACCAAAAATCGAATTAAATGTAAACCATGTTTGAACCTTCAGGAAATGTTCTGTTAAAGGGAAAATCTGCAGTTGCTACATCAACTTTTGGAATTCTAAATGAATGATATGTATCCATTGATTCTTGAATAACATAACTTATAAATGCCTAATGAGCTTAGTTCAACTGTCGTGCCCCATCAGAACCCAACATATTTGCTTGTTTTACTGCAATGTTTGTAAATAAAGAAATAAAGCACCATATAGCCTCAAAACATGGTTAAAACTATAATTTGGATATCATGGATGGTCAGTTCTTGCATCCATAGCGTAGTCTATGATTTTGCAAGGATTTTGTGATATTTGCGGGCAAATAAGCTTGATTTTGCTACAGCAATTCTGACATTTTCCATTGGCAATATGCAAGGAATATACGAGGAAAATATTTGTTGACGTGTGGCTTGATTGAACCATATTATGCAGTAAATGTGCGGTGACTGGTTGAAACTATCAGCCCTCTTTTTGTATTGCTGTTATTGGTCAGTTTTATGCAATAATATTGCGATTATTTGACTGTTTTATGTGGAAATAGTGTGGTGATTGGTCAAATTTGCACACCCTCGCAAAATATGCAGGGAATTGTTAATTTTACTAAACGTTTTGTAATTGCAGAATCTCAGAATCCTGGAGGAACTGTACTGTAAAGTAATTAAATACCAAGAAACGTATGTTTTTTTGTGTGCTGAGAATGTTCCAAAGCCAAGCAACTATCCTGCACCCTTCCCAGAAAGGTTGCATGTAAAATAACCATAGGACAACCATGCTCTCACCAAGCTCTAAGAAACCTATGGTTCTCAGAACGTTATGTGCTAGCTGGGATCTGTCATCAACTCTTCTCTGTCGATGTCAACTAGTATGCGATGCAATATTCGTTGGCCTAGGCGCGCGTGATGGAGATTATTTTGAAAGAAAAAAAACAATCTAATTACTCACCTTAAAATGCTGACTGATTCCATATTTTACACCTAATCCATGAATATATATTGTAGTTTCAGGAATATAGTATTCAGTGCCAATGATAACTGTGAATTTCACAATTTAGGTAAAATACATCAGTTGAATTTACTGTATTCTGGAGCTCTTCTCAGTCTTCTGAAACAGTACGTCTTTGTGGTAAGGGAATGCAACCGTCAGCCTATTCACTCTCATCTCGAGCTTGAAGTTGTATGTCATCCATTCGTTTTTTGTCCATTATCAGTTCGTGTTTTTTGTCCAAATACAGATAGAATATAGGACTATCCTGTTTAACTTTAGCACCAGCATATGAACATGTATCATATGCGCAGAGGTTTCCCCAGAATGAGATATATAGCCTACCACCGTTCATTCCACTCACTTCTTTTCTCTCTATACACTGTCCATGTATCGTGCAGGCATGTCTAGAAAGCTGTCTCTCTTTGCAATGATCTGGTCTACATCGTCTTGGAGAATCACGCAGGGGGAAGTCAATAGCTAAAGAGGGGAGTGTCTGTGAGACACGACTTTCCTCTCCCCCTCACCTACTGAACGAGCAAGGAAACGTTTAACCCTTTCCACCCTTAACCCTTATTTTCAAGTATACAGCAAACACAATTGCGTTGTCTTTATGACCATAGCGTCACATCTGATTCTGTATTCAAACAAAAATTCAATTCGTTTTTGATTATTTTCGTTTTTGATTAGTTTTTGATTATTGTAGTGTATATAATAACATAATTGCAAAATTCATCTGACTACTGTTATGACATAATACTTTGTCTTATCCATGTTGTTCAGTTCTACTAGTGTTTCAAGGTGTCAACGAGTACCTATGTCACTAACGAGGAATGGCCTTTAGAGTAACTAACTGTCCAGTGTTTCCAGATTTCTATTAAAGATGACCTATAATTAAAGGGATACTTCAGGATTTTGGAAATGAGGCCCTTTATCTACCTCTTCAGTCAGATGTCTCTTTCTCTAGTATGAAAGAAGTTAGAGGTAGTTTTGCGAGCCAATGCTAACTAGCATTAGCGGAATGATTGGAAGTCTATGGTATCTACTAGCAGTTTTCCTTCCAAGAAATTGTCATTAAGTATGTTATAAAGCACCTTTTCTGTGTTGGAATGGTTAGGGCATACCCCAACAACAGAATGGCTTATACCGGTCATAAAAAATATTCATACAGTAGACCGCTGATTGGCCAGCTCATCCTCAGGAGGATTACATCATCTTTTATGAGGAAAAAGCAAGCATTTTTAGAGATTGTTAGAGATACAAGTTTGAGGTCAAATCAAATGTCAATTGTCACATGCTTTGTAAACAACAGGTGTAGACTAAGAGAGAAATGCTTACTTACTTCCCAACAATGCAGAATACAATAAAAACAATTATAATTATTTTATTTTTTAATTTTTATTTCACCTTTATTTAACCAGGTAGGCAAGTTGAGAACAAGTTCTCATTTACAATTGCGACCTGGCCAAGATAAAGCACAGCAGTTCGACACTACAACAACACAGAGTTACACATGGAGTAAAACAAACATACAGTCAATAATACAGTAGAAAAGTATATACAATGTGAGCAAATGAGGTGAGATAAGGGAGGTAAAGGCAAAAAAGGCCATGGTGGCGAAGTAAATACAATATAGCAAGTAAAACACTGGAATGGTAGATTTGCAGTGGAAGAATATGCAAAGTAAAGATAGAAATAATGGGTGCAAAGAGCTAAATAAATAAATACAGTAAGAGGAGAGGTAGTTGTTTGGGCTAAATTATAGATGGGCTATGTACAGGTGCAGTAATCTGTGAGCTGCTCTGACAGCTGGTGCTTAAAGCTAGTGAGGAGATAAGTGTTTCCAGTTTCAGGGATTTTTGTAGTTCATTCCAGTCATTGGCAGCAGAGAACTGGAAGGAGAGGCGCCAAAGAAAGCATTGGTTTTGGGGGTGACCAGAGAGATATACGCTGCGTGAGCGCGTGCTACAGGTGGGTGCTGCTATGGTGACCAGCGAGCTGAGATAAGGGGGACTTTACCTAGCAGGGTCTTGTAGATGACCTGGAGCCAGGGTTTGGCGACGAGTATGAAGCGAGGGCCAGCCAACGAGAGCATACAGGTTGCAGTGGTGGGTAGTATATGGGGCTTTGGTGACAAAACGGATGGCACTGTGATAGACTGCATCCAATTTATTGAGTAGGGTATTGGAGGCTATTTTGTAAATGACATCGCCGAAATCGAGGATCGGTGAGGATGGTCAGTTTTACAAGGGTATGTTTGGCAGCATGAGTGAAGGATGCTTTGTGCGAAATAGGAAGCCAATTCTAGATTTAACTTTGGATTGGAGATGTTTGATGTGAGTCTAGAAGGAGAGTTTACAGTCTAACCAGACACCTAGGTATTTGTAGTTGTCCACATATTCTAAGTCAGAACCGTCAGAATAGTGTATGTTGGACGGTTGGGCAGGTGCAGGCAGCGATCGGTTGAAGAGCATGAATTTAGTTTTACTTGTATTTAAGAGCAATTGGAGGCCACGGAAGGAGAGTTATATGGCATTGAAGCTCGTCTGGAGGGTTGTTAACACAGTGTCCAAAGAAGGGCCAGAAGTATACAGAATGGTGTCGTCTGCGTAGAGGTGGATCAGAGACTCACCAGCAGCAAGATCATTGATGTATACAGAGAAGAGAAGAGAGTCGGTCCAAGAATTGAACCCTGTGGCACCCCCCTAGAGACTGCCAGAGGCCCGGACAACAGGCCCTCCGATTTGACACACTGAACTCTATCAGAGAAGTAGTTGGTGAACCAGGCGAGGCAATCATTTGAGAAACCAAGGCTATCGAGTCTGCCGATGAGGATGTGGTGATTGACAGAGTCGAAAGCCTTGGCCAGGTCAATGAATATGGCTGCACATTATTGTTTCTTATCGATGGCGGTTAGGATATCGTTTAGGACCTTGAGCGTGGCTGAGGTGCACCCATGACCAGCTCTGAAACTAGATTGCATAGCGGTGAAGGTATGGTGGGATTCGAAATGGTCGGTAATCTGTTTATTGACTTCGCTTTCAAAGACCTTAGAAAGGTAGGGTAGGATAGAAAAAGGTCTGTAGCAGTTTGGGTCAAGAGTGTCCCCCGCTTTGAAGAGGGGGATGACTGCAGCTGCTTTCCAATCTTTGGGAATCTCAGACGACACGGAAGAGAGGTTGAACAGGCTAGTAATAGGGGTTGCAACAATTTCGGCAGATCATTTTAGAAAGAAAGGCTCCAGATTGTCTAGCCCGGCTGATTTGTAGGGGTCCAGATTTTGCAGCTCTTTCAAAACATCAGCTGACTGGATTTGGGAGAATGAGAAATGGGGAAGGCTTGGGCGAGTTGCTCTGGGGGGTGCAGTGCTGTTGACCGGGGTAGGGGTAGCCAGGTGGAAAGCATGGCCAGCCGCAGAAAAATGCTTATTGAAATTCTCAATTATAGTGGATTTATCGGTGGTGACAGTGTTTCCTGTCCTCAGTGCAGTGGGCAGCTGAGAGGAGGTGTTCTTATTCTCCATGGAATTTACAGTGTCCCAGAACTTTTTTGAGTTTGTGTTGCAGGAAGCAAATTTCTGCTTGAAAAAGCTAGCCTTGGCTTTTCTAACTGCCTGTGTATATTGGTTTCTAGCTTCACTGAAAAGTTGCATATCACAGGGGCTGTTCGATGCTAATGCAGAACGCCATAGGATGTTTTTGTGTTGGTTAAGGGCAGTCAGGTCTGGAGAGAACCAAGGGCTATATCTGTTCCTGGTTCTACATTTCTTGAATGGTGCATGCTTATTTAAGATGGTGAGGAAGGCATTTAAAAAAAATAACCAGGCATCCTCTACTGACGGGATGAGATCAATATCCTTCCAGGATACCCCGGCCAGGTCGATTAGAAAGGCCTGCTCGCTGAAGTGTTTCGGGGAGCGTTTGACAGTGATGAGTGGAGGTCGTTTGACCGCTGACCCATTACGGATGCAGGCAATGAGGCATAATAATAATCATATTTAAACAATTGTAACACGAGAAACACAAGGAACAAATACACAATGACCAATGATAGCTTGGCGATATACATGGGGTACCAGTACCGAGTCGATGTGTAGGGGTATGAGGAAATTGACATACTGTAGATACAGTGCATTCAGAAAGTATTCAGACCCCTTGACTTTTTCCACATTTTGTTACTTTACAGCCTTATTCAAAAATGGATTACACCATGTGTTCCCCTCATCAATATACACACAATACCCCATAACGATAAAGTGAAAACAAGTTTTTAGATATTTTTGCATATGTATAAAAAAAAAAAAAAACTGAAATATGACTGGTTTGGACACACCTACTCATTCCAGTTTATTTTTTTATTTTTTTTAAACTATTTTCTATATTGTAGAATAATAGTGAAGACATTAAAAACTATTAAATAACACACATGGAATCATGTAGTAACCAAAAAAGTGTTAATCAAATCAAAATATATTTAAGTAGCCACCTTTTGTCGTGATGACAGCTTTGCACAATCTTGGCATTCTCCCAAACAGCTTCATGAGTTAGTCACCTGGAATGCATCAATTAACAGGTGTGCCTTGTTAAAAGTTCATTTGTGGCATTTCTTTCCTTCTTAATACGTTTGAGCCAATCAGTTGTGTTGTGACAAGGTAGGGGTGGTATACAGAAGATAGCCCTATTTGGTAAAATACCAAGTCCATTTAATGGCAAGAACAGCTCAAATAAGCAAAGAGAAATGACAGTCCATCATTACTTTAAGACATGAAGGTCAGTCAATGCAGAACAAAGACCTTTGAACGTTTCTTTAAGTGCAGTCGCAAAAACCATCAAGCACTATGATGAAACTGGTTCTCATGAGGACCGCCACAGGAAAGGAAGACCCAGAGTTACCTCTGCTGCAGAGGATATGTTCATTAGAGTTAACTGCACCTCAGATTGCAGCCCAAATAAATGCTTCACAGAGTTCAAGTAACAGACACATCTCAACATCAACTGTTCAGAGGAGACTGTGTGAATCAGGCCTTCATGGTGGAATTGCTGCAAAGAAACCACTACTAAAGGACACCAATAATAATAAGATACTTGCTTGGGCCAAGAAACACAAGCAATTGACATTAGACTGGTGGAAATCTGGCCTTTGGTCTGATGAGTCCAAATTTGAGATTTCTGGTTCCAAATGCTTTGTCTTTTGAGATGAAGAGTAGTTGAACGGATGATCTCCGCATGTGTGGTTCCCACGTGAAGCATGGAGGAGGAGGTGTTTTGGTGTGGGGGTGCTTTGCTGGTGACACTGTCTGTGATTTATTTAGAATTCAAGGCACACTTAACCAGCATGGCTACCACAGCATTCAGCAGCAATACGCCATCCCATCTGGTTTGCGCTTAGTGGGACTATCATTTGTTTTTCAACAGGACAATGACCCAAAACACACCTCCAGGCTGTGTAAGGGCTATTTGACCAAGGAGAGTGATGGAGTGCTGCATCAGATTACCTGGCCTCCACAATCCTCCAACCTCGACCCAATTGAGATGGTTTGGGATGAGTTGGACCGCAGAGTGAAGGAAAAGCAGCCAACAAGTGCTCAGCATACGTGGGAACTCCTTCAGGACTGTTGGAAAAGCATTACTCTTTAAGCTGGTTGAGAGAATGCCAAGTGTGTGCAAAGCTGTCATCAAGGCAAAGGGTGGCTATTTGAAGAATCTCAAATATAACATATATTTTATTTATTTATCACTTTTTTTGGTTACTACATGATTCCATATGTGTTATTTCATAGTTTTGATGTCTTCACTATTATTTTGTATATAGACTCTTTTCCCCCCTACTGTGTTATTGACTTGTTTATTGTTTACTCCATGTGTAACTCTGTGTTGTTGTCTGTTCACTCTGTGTTGTTGTCTGTAAATGAGAACTTGTTCTCAACTAGCCTACCTGGTTAAATAAAGGTTAAATAATTAAAAACATATTTTTTTTTACAATGTAGAAAATAATAAAATAAAGAACATCCTTGAATGAATAGGTGTGTCCAAACTTTTGACTGGTATTGTAAGTATTCAGATCCTTTACTCAGTACTTTGTTGAAGCACCTTTGGCAGTGATTACAGCCTCAAGTCTTCTTGGGTATGACGCTACAAGCTTGGCACACCTGTATTTGGGGAGTTTCTCCCATTCTTCTCTGCAGATACTCTCAAGCTCTGTCAGGTTGGATGGGGAGCGTCGCTGCACAGCTATTTTCAGGTCTCTCCAGAGATGTTCGATCAGGTTCAAGTCCGGTCTCTGGCTGGGCCACTGAAGGACATTCAGAGACTTGTCCCAAAGCCACTCCCACCTTGTCCAGGCTGTGTCCTTAGGGTCGTTGTCCTGTTGGAAGGTGAACCTTCGCCCCAGTCTGAGGTCCTGAGTGCTCTGGAGCAGGTTTTCATCAAGGAACTCTCTGTACCTTGCTCCGTTCATATTTCACTTGATCCTGACTAGTCTCCCAGTCCCTGCCGCTGAAAAACATCCCCACCGCATGATGCCAGTGTCCCGCTCCTTGAAAGCGGCAGCTCTAGCCTTTAGCTCAGTGCGGATGTTGCCTGTAATCCATAGCTTCTGGTTGGGATATGCATGTACTGTCACTGTGGGGATGACGTTGTCAAGGCACATATTAATGAAGATGGTAACTGATGTGGTAAACTCCTCAATGTCATCGGATAAATTCTGGAACATATTCCAGTCTGTGCTAGCGAAACTGTCCTGTAGTTTAGCATGCACTTCATCAGACCACTTCCGTATTGAGGCATCACTGGTATTTCATGTTTGATTTTTTGAATGTAAGCAGGAATCAGGAGGATAGAGTTATAGTCAGATTTGCCAAATAGAGGGCGAGGAAGAGCTTTGTATGCGTCTTTGTGTGTGGAGTAAAGGTGAACTTCTTTTCTCTAGTTGCACAGGTGACATGCTGGTAGAAATGAGGTATAACAGATTTCAGTTTTCCTGCATTAAAATCACTAGCCACGGGATGGTCATTTTTTTGTTCGCTTGTGGCCCTATACAGCTCGTTGAGTGCGGTCTTAGTGCCAACATTGGTTTGTGGTGGTAAACAGACAGCTACAAAAAATATAGATAAACTCTCTTGGTAAGTATGGTCTACAGCTTATCATGAGGTATTCCAACTCAGGCGAGCAGAACCTTGAAGACTTCCTTAATATTAGAGATTGTGCACCAATCTTTGTTGACAAAGAGACACACCCCAGTCCCACAGATCTTACCAGAAGCTGCTGTTCTGCCCTGCTGATGCATGGAAAACCCAGCTAACTGTATATTGTCCATGTCCTTGTTCAGCCATTACTCAGAAAAGCATAGTACAGTATATTACAGTTCTTAATGTCCCGTTGATAGGATAGACGTGAACAAAGCGTGTCCAGTTTGTTCTCTAGCGATTGCACATTCGCCAATGGCCTCTGGTCGGAGGAGAGCAGTATGTCCTGTGCCGAAGACTCATTGAAGTAGAAGACTTCGTCCAGATCGAGGTGAGTGATTGCTGGTCTGATGTCCAGAATTTAAAAAATGTATTTACAAATTATTTAATGGATTATTTACATTTTCCTGTAAACAAGTGGAGGTGCAAGAACATAAACATCCCCGCGCCATCTTACAATCTGGGTTTTTTGAAGGCTTTAGCCACAAATACGAATATAGTATGCGTCAACAACATTATTTGGGTACGAGTTAACAGAATATGAACTTTTAACAGTGAGATTTTCACTGGACAGTTACTTTAAACAATGTTTGTATAGGGGCCGGTAACCCTAGCACGTAATGGCTCGGTGTGTCTGTGTTATTATTATTTGTTTATTATTTTTACATTCTTCTATACATGGCATTTAAATCTGACTTGCATGTACAAAAGCACATCAAAAACGACAACAAATACAAAACAATAACATTGTAACACAGTACTTTATTCGTATGCCTAGTTTCCTGAAATGAGTCACAAATGTTCTTGTGGTTTTTATGGAAAGTTTTGCTCATGTTCTGAGAACGGAATTTAAAGCTAATTGATGTTAAAGGTGCCCACCATAGGGCAATGACACCCTTATTTTGACGAGATTCATGTCCTAGAGCAGAAATGTTTGTTTAGGTTCCACCTCCGAAGAATGATGGCTACTTATACATATTCAGGATTTTGGGGTGGAAAAGAACGTTGTAATGATTTCCATGTGGAGAGATCAAGAAACATCAACAAATAAGGAACTGACAGCTGTCAGTGTAACTAGATAGCATGCTATCCTTAGCTAGCTATCTTACTAACCTTATCTAGCTAGCTAATGTTAGCACAGCAAAATAGATAAACAACTTCCTTCATTTTTTGTTGTTGCAGGTACATGTTCATTATAGGATACACCCTTGTGGTTTAGCTGCACCAATCAAAGCAGTGAGGCGTGTAGTAAAGCAAGACTTTAGTGGTCAAAACTGTTAATCTTGGTTCGACGGGAGGAGCAGGGTTGCGAAAAAAGAAAAATCATATTACTCAATTATACCATTCCTAAAATGGTCATACATATATATATTTTTTTTAATTGTGAAAACGGATGAATTATGCAATGGATTATGATAATTTCCTGGTATAAAAAGTGGAGGTGCAAAAACATAAATTTGCACCACCTAACATTTTGTAATTGCAGAATCGCGGAATCTTGGAAGAACTGAACTGTAAAGTAATTAAATTCCAAGCAAATAATGTTTTTTTTGTGCTGAGAATGTTCCAAAGCCAAGCAACTATCCTGCACCCTTCCCAGAAAGGTTGCATGTAAAATAACCATAGGACAACCATGCTCTCACCAAGCTCTAAGAAACCTATGGTTCTCAGAACGTTATGTTCTAGCTGGGTATGGACTGGAAGGATGAATGAGGAATTGAGGCAGTTATGATGGCATTGAGAGCAGAGGAACTTCAAGCATGGATGGTCTTGTAGGAGGGAGTCAGTCAGAGTCAGTGAGACAGTAATGTCTGCAGCCTTAGCAGCACACTGTCCTGTCCCCAATGTCCATGCGCTGAGCTTTGTTGCTTGATGGTTAGCTAACTGTAGCTAGCTACTCCTCTACACTAACTCTGTGTAGCACCCACTTGGGTGATGCTAAGGTTACTGCTGCCACAGGGCGCTGAAAGCTCACCACACATAATTAACGGTCAATAGTGTGTTCACTAGCTAGCACAAGCCATCTCCTTATGCACTTTTCCACTTCAGGCTTCTCATCAAGATGGTGTTGGGGCATTCAAATCCAAACAGTCCATATCTAGACATCTGTTAGCTAGCTAAGCCAAACAAGACAACATTAGTCTTGAATGTTGGTCAAGATTACCAATTTCAACAAATTCAAAATAGCTATCAAAAAACAAATAGCTGATTGAAAAATGTTGATACAAAAAACACTTAAAAACAAACAACATTTACGGGACCTATCAGCCATTGCTACCTGTACGGCGCAATGAAAAAATAAATGTGTGTGTTTGTGTGCATGCATGTGTGTGTGTGTCTGTGAGTGTGTTTAAGTAATGGCTCTGTATTATTTTAACCCCTTGTTTCGGGGTCTGATTTCAGCAACATGGTCAGTGGACCCTCGATATGGGGAGTAGATCTGACTCCTTTTCTTCCTGGATTCACTGCTTTCCCAACTGACACTCAATATTTCCACACAGGGATGCAAGGAACTATTACCCTCGATTGTTGCACAATGTCATTGCTCCATTGCTCCAATGACAAAATGAATAATGTAAAGTAATGGCTGCAACAGGGATTTTCCTGCAGTTGCAGTAATTTGTAAGATACTAATGTAATCTCTGACTGACTTTACATACTTTTTCTACAATTACACACACTATTGATAAAGATTATAAACATATTGGGACATTTCCCCAGAGCCAGAGTAAGCCTATTCCTGGACTTTCAAATGAATACTCTCCAATGAAGACACTTTTTAGGCCAGGAGTAGGCATAGGCTGGCTTCTCATTTTCCCCACCATTGTCACGCAAAGCATTTTCTAGGCTACTCTTCGTGAGTGAGAGAACATACCAGATTGCTTCACCCTTTGTCCACAAACCTGACCTTCTGTGCTGTACCTAAAATCGGTGTCCTCATAGGAATCCCCTGTTTTCAATGGTGGTACTTCTCTGATCTGCAGAGCACGAGAAGAATGATCCAGTTTTGCTTTGACATGTGCTGAGAGTTATTCAGGTCCAACAGTGTGTTGGTGTAGGGTTTATTGTCTTTACCCTGCTGTCTGTCTACACTCTTAGAAAAAAAGGTGCTATCTAGAACCTTTAAGGGTTCTTCGGCTGTTCCCATAGGAGCATCCTTTGAAAAACCCTATTTGGTTCCAGGTAGAACCCTTTTGGTTCCATGTAGAACCCTTTGGAACCCTTTTTTTCTAAGACTCTATAGTCCATTTGGAGTGGGAAACTACAGTCTAAGGGCTTATTCTCAATTAACAGAGTTATCGGGACAAAATTACAATTGACATAATACTGTATTTACCTACACTTTTCATTTTTATCAATAGCATGCAAATCATTTAACATGTGTTAAAAGAAAATTGTGACTGAAAACGTGGGTATAATTCACCAGGCAGTTGAGATGTTTAGCTGTTTTATATGGAAGCCCATTCCCACATTCCAAAAATTAAATACATATAGATCATACAAATAGGTTATGTTTTTTCATTTGTAGCATTGTGTGGCGATTTCCATATCTCCATGTTGCAGAGATCAGCACAGCAGGGCTGCCGGCAAACGTGTGGAGAGCTGGCATTTGCACCAGCACTTTCGATTTCAACATTTGCATCCTCCCTAAGAGTTTCTCCAGGAGTTTATTTTTAACCATATGACCTAATATTTTTTTTATCTGGTCCCATCATAGCCCATATAAAATCATTTTTTTTTACAGATGATTTATTACTATGTCATACACAGAGTTTTACCTGGTAAGGTTAGTCTACCAGATTAAAACAATTCCCTACACCCCTCTGGGTCCTGTGGTGCCAACTCTGAAATCACATACAGTGCCTAGCAAAAGTATTCATCCCCCTTGGTGTTTTTTCTGTTTTGTTAGCATAACAACCATTAACAACCAAAACTCACAGACCAGGCAAGGAGGGCATTAATCAGAGAGGCAACAAAGAGACCAAAGATAACCCTGAAGGACATGCAAAGTTCTACAGCGGAGATTGAAGTATCTGTCCATAGGACCACTTTAACCCGTACACTTCACAGAGCTGGGCTTTACGGAAGAGTGGCCAGAAAAAAGCCATTGCTTAAAGAAAAAAATAAGCAAACATGTTTGGTGTTCGCCAAAAGGCATGTGGGAGACTGCACAAACATATGAAAGAAGGTACTCTGGTCAGATGAGACAAAAATATAGCTTTTGGCCATTAAGGAAAACACTATGTCTGGCGCAAACCCAACACCTCTCATCACCCCGAGAACACCATCCCCAAAGTGAAGCATTGTGGTGGCAGCATCATGCTGTGGGGGTGGCTTTCATCAGCAGGGCCTGGGAAACTGGTCAGAATTGAAGGAATGATGGATGGCGCTAAATACAGGGAAATTCTTGAGGGAAACCGGTTTCAGTCTTCCAGAGATTTGAGACTGGGACGGAGGTTCGTCTTCCAGCAGGACAATGACCCTAAGCATACTGCTAAAGCAACACTTGAGTGGTTTAAAAGGAAACATTTCAATGTCTTCGAATGGCCTAGTCAAAGCCCAGACCTCAATCCAATTGAGAATCTGTGGTATGACTTAAAGATTGGTGCACTATATTGGGAATAGGGTGCCATTTTGGATAGAACCTAAATCAAATCAAACATGCCTTGAAGCATTGCATTGCAGAGGCAGTTGCAGTGCGTTCTGTGTGGTGCATACCTTGGATTTACCGAACCTATGCGTCAAACTGTATGCGTAGACGGCTTGGCAGAAGGTGAATGGTGAACTTTTGATGCACACATCCAGATGATGCTGCATACTATTTTGCAATGACGCTATCGGTAGGATCAAGGCGTTACCCAATGAAAATGCACTAAACCACAGATTTTGCACATCATTGCGCAAGTTAGGCTACACATCATTTAATATACTGAGACAAATTACAGTCAATTTATTGAACATGAAATGTATTTCAATATGATTGAAATAGGCCTATAGCCTACTGCATTTATATTTTAATGCAGTCATCTTGATTTTTATTTGAACCATCTTTTTATACGTTGGTTGTTTGTATTAATTGCAAAGACATTGGCAACTTTGTATTTGTAGTCAGCTTTGTTCTGAAGTTATCATGGTCACAGAGAGACAGATAAACCATGTGATCCTATGTTTAGCGGAGGTCTTCTGTGTATATATACAGTGATGTGGGAGGGCAAAAAAGCATCTAACGACACACTTAGCTGTTCTGCCGTTAGATTACGAGCCTTTTACTTTCATATTACATCAAAATAATTTCACAACTGCAAAATATAAATTTACAGTACACTGTTTCAACCGGTTTTAACACAGTTGCAGCCAACAGTATTTTTCAGTGACAACATAAAAAGAAACGTCCCTTTTTCAGGATTTGTCTTTCAAAGATAATTCGTAAAAATCATAATAACTTCCCAGATCATCATTGTAAAGGGTTTAAACACTGTTTCCCATGCCTGTTCAATGAACCATAAACAATTATTGAACAGTGGAACGGTCGTTAAGACACTAACAGCTTACAGACGGTAGGCAATTAAGGTCACAGTTATGAAAACTTAGGACACTAAAGAGGTCTTTCTACTGACTCTGAAAAACACCAAAAGAAAGATGCCCAGGGTCCCTGCTCATCTACGTGAACGTGCCTTAGACATGCTGCAAGGCGGCATGAGGACTGCAAATGTGGCCAGGGCAATAAATTGCAATGTCCGTACTGTGAGACACCTAAGACAGAGCTACAGGGAGACAGGACGGACAGCTGATTGTCCTCGCAGTGGCAGACCACGTGTAACAACACCTGCACAGGATCGGTACATCCGAACATCACACCTGTGGGACAGGTACAGGATGGCAACAACAACTGCCCGAGTTACACCACGAACTCACAATTCCTCCATCAGTGCTCAGACTGTCCGCATTTTATCTATCAGTCCCCATTTCTTGTGTGCACCAACAGACAGAAAAAAACCTGCTGGAGATTAAAACGAACAAAAACATCAGAAAATGTCTTCATAATATATGTGGGAACTGTTTCGACTGGGAAGCCTATGGTAAGCTTAAAACATCTTCATTAATCAACCATATTTGGTAGTAGCTCCACCTTGCCCTCTGAATGGCTAGGTGGAAGTTTAACCATATCCCTTAAGCCTGTTGCATGCTTCCCAGTCGAAACAGTTTGTGCATATATCATGATGAAATTTGGGGGCAGTTTTGTTAGTTTTTTTGTTCGGCAGTTTTTTGGGGGGCTGTTCGTGCACACACATTTTTTTTCTTGCGAAAATATATGCACTTACATGCTAAATGGCTAAAATCTAAAAATGTAAGAAAAGTTGGTAGCCGAAGTCTACGCCCCTTTATCAGGGATTGGTCAACAGTACTATTCCTAGCAGGAGTGGGAAGATTATGGATGGGATTCTTCAATGAAGTGTTTGTTTTCATTCATCGAGAGACAACTAGTTTTCATGCATATTTTTTCACATGAGATACTGCACCAAACATCTTTGTTAGATGTAAAATTGTGACTAAGACCTCCTCGGCAAAAACATCAAAATTAATTACAGATTTATCGGTTTACGTTTGGGAAGAAGAAGAAGAAGAAGAAGAAGAAGAAGAAGAAGAAGAAAAGGACTGCAGACTAGTCACAGAAGAGGATATGGAGAGCTTTTCCAAACATGATTTCATGTGGATCTCAGAAGAGAAACGGAGGAAAGTACATTGTGCCTTAGGGCCATGAATCCGAAAAAGCATTGTCTGTCCCGTTCTGGCTCTTGTAGTAAGAAAGAATGAATGCAGGAAGAGAAGAAGATGGAGGCCGTAAAGCATAAAAAGGCATTAAGCACAGATCTTTGTCTCCCAAAGCGTGGTCCGATAGGGTAGATAGTAAAGTTGATGAGGTTGAGGGGGAATTACCTGAGGTGACAGATATGGTGAAGATCCCAGTCTCATCCCGAGGGTTATGATGAAGATGATTCTGGCACAGTGTGAGTGAGATTATTGGAGAAAGTGGATCCTTACATTTTGGCTGATCCATATGTGGTATCAGGTTGGGTGGAAAGGGCATTGGGTACTGTTAAATTGGTGAAGGTAAGCTGAAGTGGACTTTGTTTTTCCATGCATGTGGGTCACGATCTGTTTCTTGCTTGTTCTTAGCAACAGGGCACCATTGAAAGGAGTGATTTCTGGGGTAGCGTTGATTGTGGAGGTGGAGCAATTGAAGTTGAATATTCCTGGTGTTTGTGACGCCCACCCTTTGGTGTGACGCAGACCCGGTGGCAAGCGTAGTGAAACAGGAGATACTGTCAGTCCTTTTGAGTTTTGAATCTGAGTTTTGAATTTGCTAGGTAAAGCCCTGCCTTATCTCAGCTCACTGGTCACCATAGCAGCACCCACCCGTAGCACTCGCTCCAGCAGGTATATTTCACTGGTCACCCCCAAAGCCAATTCTTCCTTTGGCTGCCTTTCCTTCTAGTTCTCTGCTGCCAATGACTGGAACGAATTGCAAAAATCACTGAAGCTGGAGACTCATATCTCCCTCACTAACTTTAAGCACCAGCTGTCAGAGCAGGTCACAGATCATTGCACCTGTACATAGCCCATCTGTAAATAGCCCATGCAACTACCTCATCACCATACTGTTATTTTTTATTTTTTTCTCCTTTGCACCCCAGTATCTCTACTTGCACACGCATCTTCTGCACATCTATCACTCCAGTGTTTAATTGCTAAATTGTAATTATTTTGCCACTTTGGCCTATTTATTGCCTTACCTCCCTTATCTTACCTCATTTGCACACACTGTATATAGACTTTTTCTATTTCTATCTTTTTCTACTTTTTCTATTCTTTTGTGTTATTGACTGTATGTTTGTTTATTCCATGTGTAACTCTGCGTTGTTGTTTGTGTCGCACTGCTTTGCTTTATCTTGGCCAGGTCGCAGTTGGAAATGAGAACTTGTTCTCAACTAGCCTACCTGGCTAAATAAAAATAAATTTAAAAAAGATCATAATCTCTGCCCAGTCAGTCCATGTTGCTAGCCTGTTGTGCCTGTTTCCCTTGCTTGATACATTTTTCCTCTCCGTTAGTTCTTCCCGCTCTGACTCTGGTCCCTGTCTCCAGTTCAACTTCTTGTCAGTCCTGCTACTCTGTTCTGGATTCCCCACTCTACGCTCCCTTGGATTCCCCTCTGGACCTGCTTACCCTGTCCCCACACCTCTCGCTCCAGCCTCAGCCTCAGCCTCCGCACCTGGTTTCCACCAACCCGCCCGAGCTTCCCCTGGCCTGCACTCAATCTTCCCCCCGTGTTTCAATAAATACCTTGGTTACCTCATCACAGTCTCCTTGTCTGAGTCTGCTCTTGGGTGCAGCTGTTCAGCTCCGCGTGACATTTTCCCTATATAGTGCACAACGTTTGACCTGGGTCTAAAGGGCACTGGTCAAAAGTAGTGAACTATAGGGAATAGGGTGCCATTTAGGGATACACCCAATGTGTGGTCTGGTCTGGCGAGGAGTCTACCTCTGTTCACTGGCTTCTCTTTGGCACAGTAACCTTTGACCCTAAACTCCTTCCTGTCTGTTCTCCGAGGCTGCAGGCTATGGTATATTTACATTACAGAGGCAGGAAATTAGGTAATCCCTGGTTGCTGTGGTGGAATCCCCATGGAAACTGGGAATTATAGGGACATTTCCTCTGCTGTCTTCACTTCAGAGTTCTGAAGGCACTGCTAACCAGTGAAACCAGAGCTGCTCTTGTAACTTTCCCTCTTTTTCCTCATTTAGTCTCTCCCTTGTTTTATTGCTCCCTCTTTTTCATCCTCTGCCTCGGACCTTGACTCTCTCGGTCTTTATTTCAATCGTTAATTTACACCTACAGGAACGTATCTCTTTTTCTCTTATCATTTTCCACCCCCTCTCTCTCTCTCCATACCCACCTCTCTATGTCTCTCTTAACCTCTTCCTCTCCCCCTTCCCTCTCATCAGGTCACTTGGCTGACATTAAACACGGTGGGACCTGTGTAAGAATGGGAGCATCCAACAGATGTTTCCTGGACACATACAGATCATACATTCAGGGTTAGGGTCAATAAAATGTCAATTCAAGAAGTGAGTTGTATTCCTGTATTAAGGAGGGGGGGGGGGGGGGGGGTAATTTGAGTATAGTGCCTACAGTACAGCATTGCTTATATCTGAGAATACAACTAACAGTATGTTGGGGTACAGTATACACACACAGCTCTCTCTACTGTAGCTTTGGATGAGCTACAGTGAAATGCTTTATAAATGAGCTCTGAGGTCTACAGTAAAAAGTTGTGATAATTATAATATTGTCGTTCAGTTGGTGACAAACAACAAATAATACGAAAAACTCCAAGGCCTTCAAAATCAAAAGCCCTGCGGGCCGGTAAATCACACTCGTTCAGATGATTAGCGTGGTAATCTCTCCCATCTGTGAATACCACAGATTTATGCATACCAGAGCTTCCAAACCTGGCCCCGGCAGCCACTGCCCCCTAGGGGCGGGATGTGTATCATGGTAATGTGCTGACTGTGGCACAACCACACTTAGCTATCTACTACATAACAATATGGATGAAGAGTATACAAGATAGTTTACCAACTATACGTTTTTAAAATGTGCAGTTCAATTTTTTTATTTAATTTAACTAGGCAAGTCAGTTAAGAACAAATTCTTATTTACAATGATGGCCTACCCCCCCTGGCCAAACCCTCCCTTAACCCGGGCGACGCTGGGCCAATTGTGCGCCGACCTTATTGGACTCCCGATCACGGCCGGTTGTGACACATCCTGGGAATGAACCAGGGTCTGTAGTGACGCCTCTAGCGTCAGTGCCTTAGACCGCTGCGCGACTAGGGAGGCCAATGACTAACGTGTGATACAGTGGAGGCTGCTGAGGGGAGGAAGGCTCATAATAATGGCTGGAACGGAGCATATGGAATGGCATCAACAACCTGGAAACCATGTGTTTGATGTATTTGATACCATTCCACTGATTCCACTCCAGACATTACCACGAGCCCGTTCTCCCCAATTAAGGTGCCACCAACCTCCTGTGGTGTGATAACGAGAACAAGGACAGTGACTATAAAACATCATTTAGAATATAATTACAAAGAAGAAAAGCTGATAGATTTTGTAACATATGGAGCCCAAAAAATAAACTATGATATTATATAAAACATCCGTGCGGTTCCCAGATTATAATATTATTTCCCTAATGTGTTCATCCTTAAGTGAGTCTAAAAGCTTTGGCCAAACCCTGGGTCTGTCCCAAGTGGCACCCTATTACCTATATAGTGAACTACATTTTGACCAGAGCCATTTGGGCCCTCGACAAAAGTAGTGCACTATAAAGGCCTTTATTTAGTCCCAATTTGGGACTCCGTGAAATCAAATCCCTGAAATGAATCTTATTGTATGATTAATGTATTTTTATAATCCCAACATTCACAACACACACACCACTGTTATGTGTCTCACGTACATCAGAGAAATATCAGGCAACCTATGTATTCGATGTAGGCAGATTGATTGTTTTTGTAGAGTATATTGCAAACACTGTTTTTAATGTGTAAGACAAATCTCATAAGGCCCATGTTGAAATTACAACATCTGCCAAGTCATCCAGCTAGATAGCATGTGATAGAATAAGCCTTCCACTGATTTATGTGAGTGAGGTTACTGATGCTGATAATGATAGTGGTAGTTTTGAATGATGAAGAGGCTGATTATTGTGGTGTTGTAGTTAACAATACCATCAAACACTTTTTTATCATAATTTCCATACAACTATTCCATGTTCCAAGTAGCCTAGGACCAACAGTCATCAAGCTCCTTTTCAAAGTGTATTTTCATGTAGCTCGTTCATGTATGTGGTGGTCACGTTGATGTGTGATGAGATGGGCTGTTGTTTATCCAGATTGCTCCATCGATGGAGCCTAATTGCAGTCCTCGCAATTTTGGGCGGACAGCCTAACGACATAAATATTTCCTGTCCAAGTTATCTTTTCCTTCAGACGGCTGCTTTGAACTGATGATGAAGGTCTCCACATAGTAACTGACTCAATCTTTTTTTGACATAAAGTACGAGCCAAGGGGTGGCCAAAAATAGTCTGTTTACCGCAGGACGTGGACTTGTGGTAACTAGCTGATTGTATGTGGACCATTTCCCTCGGCTATAGATTGGTGTCCGGCTATCCGATGCTGCTGCCCATCCTCACTCCGGGACGATAGGCTAATTAACTGATGACTACCGAGCGCTCTGATGTCCGACCTCCCCATGATGTCGAACTGGGGATTTGCGTGGTAAGTTCTCCTAAAAATCTAAGTATTTTTGAAAGTATGAACTAGCCTACATCCGGCCTACCCTCTGCCTTGTTTTTTAGGCTAGGCTACTGCATTTTAGGGATGTAGGCTATTGTATTGCTAGGCAGCAGCAAACTCAAGACAAAGGCAGGAAAAAGAGAAAGACACGTAACAGGGACTAAACGACGAATGAATGCTTCGGGAGAGCATATGTTTTGTTCTGAACTGAGATTTCAAGGGGAAAGAGACAAAGATGGTAACTTTAGGCTACATAAGACTTAGAAAGTTTTAATGTAACCGCAGCTTGCTTTGAAATCGCCCGGGGGCTTTTGAAATTACTACGTTTTGCTGTAACATTGTAGTTTCGCTGCAACATTGTTAAAGTATAATTAATGGGCCAACTAGCAAGCTTTCCTGCAAGAATGTAAAGCTGAAGTGAATTTCCCGTTGAATAGCAGCCCATGTCGTGTTCCATGGAGGAAAGTACAGTAGGCTAATTAAAGATGGTCGAAATGAAGGAGAGAAAAGATTTTCTTATGGCATGCAGGAATATCATCTTAACAGGGACACAGTCAGATCCGTGTGTGTTATTGTAGCAGTAGCCTAGCACGTTTTCTTCTGAATACAAGATAAAGCTATAGCAATACCTTTTCGAATTATGTGATGTAGTTTGACATTTTTTCCATGCTGACCAGGGAGTTGCCCATACTGTACAGACTCACAAGCCTAAACATTGGCCACGTGGAGGAAAGTGGGTAATGATTTGGACTATTACTGTCACACATCATTCTACTGTTGGCCTTTTGCCAACACAGCAGCAGTGTGTCGCCAGTGATTATGCTATTGTACGCTTAGGCGGCAGGTAGCCTAGCGGTTAGAGCGCTGGGTCCGAAAGGAAAGGTCGAATCCCAGAGCCGACAAGGTGACAAATATGCCTATGTGCCCTTGAGCAAGGCACGTAACCCTAATTGATGATAATGGCAGACCCTGGCTGTGACCCGACTCTCCGAAGGTGTCTCAGGGAGAGTTGCGATACATACTTGTACATATGTGATATCGACAAATATAAGCACTCACCAAATAATAATAACTATTATTAGTATTATAAGCTCTAGTGTTCTTTTTTGGAAACTGTGTTTCCATCAGTAGTGTGACACTTGTGAAGAGCAGAATCAACAACCTCTGTATCATCAAGACAGTTGCTTTGTGAGAAGGCGTTAGCCATGGAAGATGTTAACTAATGTTCTCAGTTAGTCATTTTTATGTAAATGCCAGCTGAAAAGTACCAGTGGCCTGGCCTTGGCCTCAAGTCAGAGCAGGTCCACTGAGGCCATGGCCCAGAGAGACACTGGAGCCAGGTCGTGGAGGTGTAAACACAGAAGTCTGAGACTTTTTGATTAAGTCTTAGGTGTGTGTTAGGTGATTGGTGCGTGTTACAGAGTAACTATTCACGAAGGAAGTTTAAAGCTCATGGTTTGCTTTCCAAACTGTTCAGTCATTATACCTTCATTAGGACTAAGCTGAGTAGTTGCATATTAGGACTTGAGGGCAACGTCTTTCTCAGTCCTTTATTGATCCCTTTTCTCTTTGTCTGTTCCCTCTGAAAAGCCGTGTGTGTGTGTTCGTTCATTCAATGGGAAGCCAGACAGTGACAGATATCCATTTAATGCTGAATTAGACAATATAACTGAATGTCTCTTGGCTCACTTCTTTTCGCCCCCCCCCCCCCCCCCCCCAGCTATGGCTGAAGATGTCTCTGGACTCTGATAAGGTGTGTGGGCTGCTGTCCCGGGACTCCAGGACCTCCTGTGTCTTCCAGGCTGCAGACGAGAAGGATGACATACCAGGGGTGGGGGAGGACAGGTATGCTCCAAAACCCTGTCCCTCCTCTCTTTGTCTCTCTGTCTTTGTCTCTCTCTCACTCTTTCTCTCTTTCTCTTCTTTCCATTTTCTCTCCTCCCCTCTCTCTCTCTCTTTTTTTCTTTTTCCATTCTCCTTCTGTCTTTTATCTCTCAGGTCACTCCATATAGGCCTACATTAGCGTTCGCACCAAATTCTCGTCATATCTTTTCAGTTTGGGTGAAATGTATTTGTTCCTCTCTCCTATCTCCCTTTTCAGTGTTTTGGAGATGCTGAGCTATTCTAAGTTCTCTGACCTGGAGACATGGCTGTGCATGCCCTCCACGCTGCTCCCCAGGGCCCTAGAGTCCACCCGCTCTACCTCCTCCTCAGGCTCCACCTCTACAGCACACCTCTCCACCTGCAGCGAGACTGGCGAGACAGACACACCACACAGGTACATCAGACCTAGGTACAAATGTCAAATACTTTGAGTGTTTGCTTTGGCCTGCCAGCTGGGTGAGGTTTGCACTTTTGGGACTTTTCTATTGTTTCCATTGCAACAGGCAAGCTCAGTGTAACACAGCTAAAGTGTTTGCAATTATTTAAAAAAGTATTTGAATCCAGGTCTGCAGGACATGTTTTGGTGTCAAGTGGTACCATTTGAGGAGATTGTAAAAGAGGCAGAAGCTTCAACAATGTCCCATTTAAAGCACATCACTTTAAGAGCTGAGTTTTCTCTAGTGTTATCAAATGTCTGTGGAGGTTTCAAAGCCCATGCAGCCACAGGCCCCGTTGTGGTCTTGTGTGGTTTAGTCTTTCAGTCATTACAAAGGCTCAATCCACCAGCCTTTCTCCATGAGTTACTACTGAGACACTTGAAGCACTTGACTCTTGATTCCCCAGATTTAGCTGCAGAGTGGCTGTTAACACACACACACACACACACACACACACACACACACACACACACACACACACACACACACTGGTCATTTGATACACTTATTGGTCTTTGAACACCACTGCTTTTGACTGGGGACCAGCTCAGTGCCATGATGTGTGATTATGTTGCCAGTGTAGTTTTGAATGAGTGGTCGCCAAGCCTTACCCAGCTCCCCCCTCCCCCTGGTCACCCCAACATAAACTCTCACAGTATGTGTATCTTGCTGTGAGTGGCAGACATTGATGTCCATGGAAGTCGATTGCAATCGTCCAAAGTTGAGGGATTAAAGAATGATACAAATTTATAGAGAAGTGAACATGTTTTGAGAATTGTTCGATGTTGAGTTACTGCGGTAAAGAGCTATGTCGAGTTGGGAGAAGTTGGTGGAGTTTTTCATGCGGAGGAGAAAGAGAGGAACCCATAGAGGATCATGGAGAAGCCGCAGTTACAACGTCACTGAAGTCAGGTACTATAGAGGAATATATTCAAAACTAGGTTATAGATATGTAATATCCGCTGCTTATAATCAGAGGGCCAGAAGGTTATGACTGCAGATTGCAGAATTGTGCATCGTTGTGTGCCAGCTATAAGTATTGGCAGTACAGTCATAGAGTTCCGAAATCCAATGTTAAGAGCAAAGCTATACGATCTCCGCTGTGAATAATCAGAATGCTTCGGGCTAGGACTAATGATTAATGCTCAAAGATGTTATGTAAGCTTCCTAATAATTTGGGAAAAGCTATTCAACTTACCTGGATAATGGGTATTTGAGGTCTTGTGCAATGTTTATATTGTATTTTCGGAACTTAAAAAATTGCCTTTGGCATCGTCATAGATGGCTGAATAGTTAAGAGAAGAGAACACATTGACTTATTATTTAGCTTTGTACGTTTCATAGACGTACATGTATCTCCTTGTGGATTTTCCATTCAGGAGATGTATCATGAATATTTTAGCTTCTGCTAGTTGAGTTGTGTGTGTGTGTGTGTGTGTGAGAGAGAGAAAGTGAGTGCATGCATGTGTGTGTCAAACTGCCATGATGCAAATTAGGCACTATTGGTGTCACTCAAGAGCTCTGAAAAGAAAACCAGAAAATGAAATGTATCATATCTTCCCCTAACTAATGATATAATCGCTCTTCATTGTGAATTTTTTTATTTTATTAGGTTTGAGTCCCCAATGGCACCCTATTCCCTATAGTGCACTACTTTTGACTAGAGCCCTAAGTAGTGCACCGTGTAGGGAATAGAGTGAGATTTGGGATGCAACCAAGGTCATTGACACCTCAGAGGAGAAGTTATTGAAAGGGATGATTAAAATGTAGTCATGCTTGACTGGTTCAATGTGAGTTCTCCCTTGATTTATTTAATTTATAAGGCAATTTTTAAAAATACATACATAACGGCGCTCCAGCCGGTGACGCCGCCACATACAATTTAAGAATATCATCAAGGATAACGCAATAAAGCTTATTTCTGTTGTGGTCCTTTTGGAGGGGGAAGGGGGAATGCAACAAGGTTAGGCAGCAATTGTAGTGGCAACAGACAATGACAGACACAGTCGTTTGTTTCATAACATGAGATCATTTAGTACAATTCTCTTTCCTAATAAACAACTATGGACAGGTACATCTCCCCTTTCTCACATGTAGAACAATCAATCCCTAATATATACAAGACAACCACAGTATGATATACAACAGGCACCATAAGGCAGACCATATGCTATCCCAGGCATTTCCTTCTCAGACACATACTAATACTTACTTTTGAGACATGCTACTGTTTTGCCATTTTTTCAATGAAAACTTGAAACTACCTATGGAGGTTATACGTTTCAAATTCTTCTGAAAATTATTCCAAAGAATGGTAGCTGAGTATAAAAATGTTTCTTTCCCCATACCACTTTTAAATCGAAAAGGAACAACGTCAGTTTCACTCCTAGTGGAATAGTTATGGTTATCCCGGACCAAGTTAAAGTACTTACATAGGTACCTGGGGACCATACTGTGGACAATCTGATGTACCAGACACAATTTAATCTGAGCGACTCTCTCCTCCACTTTGAGCCATCTAAGGCTTTCAAAGTGGGAATAGTCAAGATGTGTAAGAGCTGGAAGTTTAAGAATAATCCTGACTAATTTGTTCTGAAATGTCTGCAATTTATTTTATATGATCATGTACCAGGATTTAAGTCTATAGTAATTGCTTGTCAACTGCTCGTGTAATTCAAAAGCAGTGTTTTCTAAATCACTGAAATGGCACCCTAAATTCCTACACAGTGCACTACTTTAAATAGAGCCCTCTGGGCCCTGGTCAAAAGAAGATCACTCTATAGGGAAACGGGGGCCATTTGGAGTGCACACACTGTTTATTCATACAAATATACTGAAATACCTTTATGGTTAATAGTGTTGACATTCCTACTGGTTTGTCCAAACTGCTTATTGTACAGCCAGACCAGACAAGCTAGACCACCACTAGCATGCTTTTGGAACCTTTCCACTCCAAAACAAAATTTATGAAAAAATATCTAAAATACATTTTTATATACAGAAATATACCGTTTTTTAAATTGGTCAGTCCAGAAAAAGACGAGTTGTACTTGGTCAATCCAGAGGTCTACAGGTTTTTAACTTCCTGTCTTGTGTCTTCTACTTCCTGTGCCTGTCGTAGACCTCTAGATAGGGAGGCCATGTTCCTGACCCCTGCACTGGGGCGGGAAATCCCATTCCTGGCCACACCCTTAGCCCCCATCCTGTCCTCTACGCCGTGCAACATAACCCCCCAGGGCGGGGTCAGTGTCAGGAAGCGCAGGCGATTGGCAGCCAGCCCCGGGGGACTACACTGGACCTCTACAGGTACACACTGACCTAATTATCTATCTCTCTTTCTCTGTCTGTGTCTCCCTCCCTGTGTCTCGCGCTCGGTTTTTCTCTTTCTCTAGACTGTATAACTATTATCTCTGTTTGCTTTCTCTGTCAGCCTCCTCTATCTTTCTGTCAGCCTCCTCCATCTTTCTGTCAGCCTCTATCTTTCTGTCAGCCTCCTTCTCTATCTTTCTTTCTCTGTCAGCCTCCTCCATCTTTCTCTGTCAGGCTCCTTCTCTATCTTTCTTTCTCTGTCAGCCTCCTCCTCTCTATCTATCTTTCTCTGTCAGCCTCCTTCTCTCTATCTATCTTTCTCTGTCAGCCTCCTTCTCTCTATCTATCTTTCTCTGTCAGCCTCCTTCTCTCTATCTATCTTTCTCTGTCAGCTCCTTCTCTCTATCTTTCTCTCTCTGTCAGCCTCCTTCTCTCTATCTTCTTTCTCTGTCAGCCTCTCTTCTCTCTATCTATCTTTCTCTGTCAGCCTCCTCTCTTTCTCTATCTTTCTCTGTCAGCCTCCTTCTCTCTATCTAATCTTTCTCTGTCAGCCTCCTTCTCTCTATCTATCTTTCTCTGTCAGCCTCCTTCTCTCTATCTATCTTTCTCTGTCCGCCTCCTTCTCTCTATCTATCTTTCTCTGTCAGCCTCCTTCTCTCTATCTATCTTTCTCTGTCAGCCTCCTTCTTCTTCTATCTATCTTTCTCTGTCAGCCTCCTCCTCTCTATCTATCTTTTCTCTGTCAGCCTCCTCCTCTCTATCTATCTTTCTCTGTCAGCTCCTCCTCTCTATCTATCTTTCTCTGTCAGCCTCCTCTCTCTTTATCTATCTTTTCTCTGTCAGCCTCCTCCTCCTCTCTATCTATCTTTCTCTGTCAGCCTCCTCTCTCCTATCTTCTTCTCTGTCAGCCTCCTCCTCTCTATCTATCTTTCTCTGTGCAGCTCCTCCTCTCTATCTATCTTTCTCTGTCAGCCTCCTCCTCTCTATCTATCTTTCTCTGTCAGCCTCCTCCTCTCTATCTTTGTCAAGTTGGGTGGGGTGAGTCAAGGACCTCATTAACCTCTTGTTTTATTTGACAACTCCTTCACTTCTCAGTAGTGAACATTCTCTTCCCTCAGATCTGTGTTTATTGCTCACTGATGGTCATGTTTATGCGGTGGAGTGGCATGCTTCCTGTATTAGTGTGTGTGTGTGTCTCAGCTCCACCCTTATGGGGAATGATAAAGACTTCTTCCTGTTAGGAGATGTGTGTTTAATCTCTCTATCTCCTCTCCTGCTCTGCTGTTAGGTGTCAGAAGTCTAACAGAAGTATTCGAACTATGAGTTTTCCCTTTATGCCACTAGAGGGAGCTCTAGTCTAATACAAGCACTGTGCTGCCAGAGTAGGCCCTAACTCAACAGTATCATACCACTCCAATATCTCAACTCTCGGTAGAAAATGAGTTAATGTCAGTGTTGAGTTAGGTCTCGAGACCACACATTGAGTGTCTTGGTCTTGTTTCGGTGTAGAATAAATGTTTATGTGATTACAGTATCAGCTTCCATTCCGTCAGTGCATTAAACTATTATCTGGAAATGTGCATGTACACCCTGGCCCATCTACATTTGCTAGCCCCAATTTTGACTTGTACTCTGATATCTGCTTCACTGATTTCTGCTCTCGTAAAAGCCTGGGTTTTCTGCATGTTAACACTACAATCTTATTACCTAAAATGGATCATTTGAAAGTGTGGGTTCACAGCTCCAATCCAGATGTGTTGGTCATTACAGAGACGTGGTTAAGAAAGAGTTTTGAATACTGATGATAACCTTTCTAGTTATAACCATTTTCGGCAAGACAGATCTTCCGAAGGTGGGGCAATCTTTACCAAGGATCAACTTCAGTGCTCGTTTGTCTCCACCAAGTCTGTCCCCAAATAATTTGATTTGCTGGTTTTAAGCATTAAACTTTCAAATAGCTCTTTGTTGACTGTTGCTGGGTGCTATCATCCTCCATCAGCACCGGCCTGTACCCTACCTGCCCTAAACTCTCTCCTGGTCCCTTACACTAAGTCTGAATTTGTCCTGCTAGGTGACCTAAACTGGGACATGCTTAAACCACCTGAACAAGTCCTAAAGCAATGGGACTCCCTACATCTTTCTCAGATTATTACTAATCCCACAACGTATGATCTAAACACCCAGAAAAGGCTACTCTCCTTGATGTTGTACTTACAACTAATCTTGATAGGTATCAGTCTGGTGTTTTCTGTAATGACCTTAGTGATCACTGTTTTACAGCCTGTGTTCATAATGGCTGCTCAGTGAAATGACCCGTCCTGATTTGTCATAGACGCTTGCTAACACTTTAATGAGCAAGCCTTCCTTCATGACCTGGCCTCTGTACAATGGTGTAGAATCAGCTTGATCCTCTCTGTCGAAGATGCTTGGACCTTCTTTTTTAAAATATTTTCAGTGGTATTGTGAACAAACACGCCCCCATAAAGAAAATGAGAATTAAAAACAGGTTCAGGCCCTGGTTCGACCATGATCTTGCAGAGTTACTCCACCTCAAGAATTGCATTTGGCGAAAGGCTTGACACACGCAAACTCAGGCTGACTGGCTATCGTTCAGGCAAATGAGAAATAAGTGCACTCAGGCTATCGGGAAGGCCAAAGTTAGTTACTTAAAGGAGCAGTTCTCTCTCTGTGGGTCTAACCCCAAGAAGTTCTGTAAAACGGTTAAAGACCTGGAGAATAAACCCTCCTCCTCACAGCTGCCCATGTCCCTTAATGTAGATGATGTGGTTGTTACTGACAAGAAGCACATGGCTGAGCTCTTCAATCACCACTTCATTAAGTCAGGATTCCTATTTGACTCAGCCATGCCTCCTTGCCCATCCAACATTTCCTCATCTCCCACCCCTTCTAATGTGACTATCCCCGATGCTTCTCCCTCTTTTCCCCCTGCCCCGCTACAAATTTCTCCCTGCAGGCAGTCACTGAATCCGAGGTGCTAAAGGAGCTCCTGAAACTTGACCCCCAAAAATGATCTGGGTCAGATGGTTTAGACCCTTTCTTCTTTAAGGTTGCTGCCCTTATCATCACCAAGCCTATCTCTGACCTTTTTAACCTGTCTCTCCTTTCTGGGGAGGTTCCCATTACTTGGAAGGCAGCCACAGTTCGTCCTTTATTTAAAGGGGGAGCTCAAGTTATAGGCCTAACTGTTATAGGCCTGTTTCTATTTTGCCCTGTATCAAAAGTGTTGGAAAACATGTCAATAATCAATCCACTGGCTTTCTTGATGTCTATAGTATTCTCTCTGGTTTCCACTCAAGTTATGGATGTGTCCCTGCAACCTTAAAGGTTCTCAATGATGTCACCATTGCCCTTGATTCTAAGCAATGTTGTGCTGCTATTTTTATTGACTTGGCCAAAGCTTTTGATACGGTAGACCATTCCATTCTTGTGGGCTGGCTGAGGAGTATTGGTGTCTCTGAGGGGTCTTTGGCCTGGTTTGCTAACTACCTCTCTCAAAGAGTGCAGTGTATAGTCAGAAAATCTACTGTCTCAGCCACTGCCTGCCACCAAGGGAGTACCACAAGGCTCAATCCTAGGCCCCACGCTCTTCTCAATTTACATCAACAACATAGATCAGGCAGTAGGAAGCTCTCTCATCCATTTATTTATATGCAGATGATACGGTCTTATAATCAGCTGGCCTCTTCATTTTGTGTTAAATGCTCTACAACAAAGCTTTCTTAGTGTCCAACAAGCTTTCTCTGCCCTCAACCTTGTTCTGAACACTTCCAAAACAAAGGTCATGTGGTTTGGTAAGAAGAATACCCCTCTCCCCACCGGTGTGATTACTACCTCTGAGGGTTTAGAGCTTGAGGTAGTCACCTCGTACAAGTACTTGGGAGTATGACTAGACGGACCACTGTCCTTCTCTCAGTACATATCAAAGCTGCAGGTTAAAGTTAAATCTTGACTTGGTTTCCTCTATCGTAATCACTCCTCTTTCACCCCAGCTGCCAAACTAACCCTGATTCAGATGACCATCCTACCCATGCTAGATTACGGAGACATAATTTATAGATCGGGAGGTAAAGGTGCTCTCGAGCGGCTTGATGTTCTTTACCATTTGTCCATCAGATTTGCCACCAATGCTCCTTATAGGTAACATCACTACACTCTATACTCCTCTGTAAACTGGTCATCTCTGTATACCCATTGCAAGACCCACTGGTTGATGCTTATTTATATAACCCTCTTAGGCCTCACTCCCCCCTCCCCCCTATCTGAGATATATACTGTAGCCCTCATCCTCCACATACAACACCCGTTCTGCCAGTCACATTCTGTTAAAGGTCCCCAAAGCACACACATCCCTGGGTCGCTCCTCTTTTCAGTTTGCTGCAGCTAGCGACTGGAACGAGCTGCAACAAACACTCAAACGGGACAGTTTTACCTCAATCTCTTCATTCAAAGACTCAATCATGGACACTCTTACTGACAGTTGTGGCTGCTTTCTGTGATGTATTGTTGTCTCTACCTTCTTGCCCTTTGTGCTATTGTCTGTGCCCAATAATGATTGTACCATGTTTTGTGCTGCTACCATGTTGTGTTGCTACCATATTGTTGTCATGTTGTGTTGCTACCACACTGTGTTGTCATGTGTTGCTGCCTTGCTATGTTGTTGTCTTAGGTCTCTCTTTATGTAGTGTTGTGTCTCTTGTCATGATGTGTGTTTTGTTCTATATTTATGTTTTATTTATTTATTTTTAATCCTAGCCCCCGTCCCCGCAGGAGGCCTTTTGCCTTTTGGTAGGCCGTCATTGTAAATAAGAATTTGTTGTTAACTGACTTGCCTAGTTGCCTCTTTCTAATGTCAATATGCCTTGTATACTGTTGTTTAGTGCAGCTCTCATTGTTTTATTTTACTGCGGAGCCCCTATTCCTGCTCAACATGCCTTAGATATCACCCTTGTCCCACCCCACACACATGCGGAGACCGCACCTAGCTTAACTGGCGCCTCCAGAGATGCAACCTCTCTCATCGTCACTCAATGCCTAGGTTTACCCCCACACTGTACTCGCACCCTACCATACCCTTGTCTGTACACCATGCCCTGAATCTATCCTACCACGCTAAGAAATCTGCTCCTTTTCTTCTCTGTTCCCAAAGTGCTAGACAACCAGTTCTTAGAGCCTTTAGCCGTACCCTCATCCTACTCATCCTCTGTTCCTCTGGTGATGTAGAGGTTAATCCAGGCCCTGCAGTGTCTAGCTCCACTCCTACTCCCCAGGTGATCTCATTTGCAGACTTCTGTAACCGTAAAAGCCTTGGTTTCATGCATGTTAACATTAGAAGCCTCCTCCCTAAGTTGGTTTTATTCACTGCTTTAGCACACTCTGCTAACCCGGATGTCCTAGCCGTGACCAGCTCTGAAACCAGATTGCATAGCGGAGAAGGTACAGTGAGATTCGAAATGGTCGGTAATCTGTTAACTTGGCTTTCGAAGACCTTAGAAAGGCAGGGTAGGATAGATATAGGTCTGTAGCAGTTTGGGTCTAGAGTGTCTCCCCCTTTTGAAAAGGGGGATGACCGCGGAAGCTTTCCAATCTTTAGGGATCTCAGACGATGCGAAAGAAAGGTTGAACAGGCTAGTAATAGGGGTTGCAATAATTTCTGCAGATCACTGCAGAGTTCTGGGTGCGATAGAATAGATTCAAGGCATAATGTACAGACAAAGGTATGGTAGGATGTGAGTACATTGGAGGTAAACCTAGGCATTGAGTAATTATGAGAGAGATATTGCCTCTAGAGACGTTTAAACCAGGTGATGTAACCGCGTATGTGGGAGGTGGAACTAAATGGTAGGTTAAGGCATATTGAGCAGGGCTAGAAGCTCTACAGTGAAATAAGACAATCACTAACCAGGACAGTAATGGACAAGGCATATTGATATTAGAGAGAGGCATGCATATTTGAGGGATCATAGGGGTCCAGTGAGTTGTTGCGCTGGCTGGAGCCAACGACGATTCATACAACTAGCAGGCCGGGGCTAGCAAGCTAGCAGAAGGGCCGAGGGACGTCGCGATGGAGGAAAGTCTGTTTTAGCCTCCGCGTGCGGTGACGTCGAAAGACCAGTCGTGATGGATTAGTAGGGTTCCGAGTAGCAGAGGGGTCCAAGTCCAATTGGCAAAATAGGTATAGTGGCCCAATAAATTGGCTGATGGATCTATTCAGCTAACAGTCCAATATGCTCTGGACAGCTAGCGGGCCACAGCTAGCGGGCCGCGGCTAGCGGGCTGCGGCTAGCAGATGGACATTCAGGGGACGTCGCAACGTAGGGGCCAGTTGAGTACCCCCTCGAGCAGATGACGTTGTTAGTCCAGTCGTGAAGGAATCGGCATGGTTCCGTGCCCCGTACCGGCAGTAGAAGGGGTCCGGGTATTGTAACCCAGGAGTGGCTGATGGGCCTCTTAAGCTAGCCGGGAGAATGGGCCTAGCTCCAGGCTAATTGGTGCTTGCTTTGGGACAGACGTTAGCCAGGAGTAGTCACTCGGATTGCAGCTAGCTAGCTGCGATGATCCAGGTGAAAAGGTTCAGAGCTTGCGGTAGGAATCCGGGGATATGGAGAGAAAATAGGTCCGGTATGCTCTGGTTTGAGTCGCGTTGTACAAACTGGTGAGAGCTTTCCGAGCTAAAGGTTAGCTGATGACCGCTAGCAGTGGTTAGCTGACTACTAGCTAGTAGCTATTGAGCTGGCTAGCTTCTGTTGCCTTACCTCCTTACTTAAGTTGCACACACTGTATATAGATTTGTCTATTGTGTTATTGACTGTACGTTTGTTTATCCCATGTGTAACTCTGTGTTTGTGTCGCACTGCTTTGCTTTATCTTGGCCAGGTCGCAGTTCTCAATGAGAACTTGTTCTCAACTGGCCTACCTGGTTAAATAAAGGTGAAATAAAAATTAATGGGTAAATAAGAAATATAAAAATAAAACTGCTTCGCCAGGCCACAATTTCCACACTCCTTTCATGAAACATTACTATCTTATTGCCTATTGAAACATGGGCTTCTTACTTTTCTCATAACATTAGTTACCTACTGTCCTTTACTCTCGTTGAAAAATATCCTCAAACTTTGTCGCACTCAGCAGAATTTCCTTGATACGCTGGTATGGAAGAGTGGGGGAAATTGTTTGAAAGTTGCACCATTAGTAAGGGGAGACCGGGGAAAGTTGTATCATATTTAGTATTTTTATCTATGGATTGGCTGCGGTTCCGGATTTTCTGGAAACCCGATTTGCAGTGGCTAAAGATTGAGAATTCTGCGCATGTGAAGGATTTTTTCTTTCTGTAGCTGCTGCACAGTGCTCCACTGCCGCTTTCCCCTCCTTGATCAGCGATGAAAGCATTTGTTGATGTGTAGCCTACAAACTCCATGTTGTACACAAAGGACATGTTTAAACTATTGCATTCCATGTCTATTCAGCACAAGCATGATTTCATGTTCTTTTTTCAGGAGGGGAGTTAGGCTACATGCAGCTATTTACAGTATATTGTACACAAAAGACAAACTTGTAGATAGATTTTTCCCCCAATGCAAAACTCAAGTGGGGAGTTACATGCAGCCATCTAGGCAGCATATCGAACACAAACAAGACACAGACACAGTCTAATTAGCCATTTTATGCCTCCTGCTTAACATTGGCTAAGCAGGAGGCAGACAGGCATTCAAAGTAGTAGTGTTCTTTTTCAGCAACTCTATCATATGTCAGCAACTACAAAGATTATCCTCCATCAGGGAAGGGCAGCTGATGTAGGTCTGTGGATCAATCCCCCGCCCCTATTTATTTTTTTTTGTTGAGATTCTTCAAAGTAGCCTTGATGACAGCTTTGTACACTCTTGGCACACTCTTGGCATTCTCTCAACCAGCTTTGTGAGGTAGTCACCTTGAATGCATTTTAATTAACAGGTGTGCCTTGTTAAAAGTGAATTTATGGATTTTTTTTCCTTAATGCATTTGAGCCAATCAGTTGTGTTGTGACAAGGCAGGGGTCGTATACAGACGATAGCGCTATTTGGTAAAAGACCAAGTCCATATTATGGTAAGAACAGCTCTAATAAGCAAAGAGAAACAACAGTCCATCATTACTTTAAGACATGAAGGTCAGTTAATCCAGAAAATGTCAAGAACTTTGAAAGTTTCTTCTGGTGCTGTTGCAAAAACCATAAAGCGCCATGTTGAAACTGGCTCTCATGAGGACCACCACAGGAAAGGAAGACCCAGAGTTACCTCTGCTGCAGAGGACAAGTTCATTAGAGTTAAGTGCACCTCAAATTGCAGCCCAAATAAATGCTTCAGAGTTCAACAGACACGTCTCAACATCACCTTTCAGAGGAGACTGCGTGAATTAAGCCTTCATGGTCAAATTTCTGCAAAGAAACCACTACTAAAGGACACCAATAAGAAGAGGAGACTTGCTTGGGCCAAGGAACACGAGCAATGGACATTAGACCGGTGGAAATCTGTCCTTGTGGTCTGAGTAAAAATGTGAGCTTATTGGTCCCAACCTCCATGTCTTTGTGAGACGCCGAGTAGGTGAACGGATGATCTCCGCATGTGTGGTTCCCACTGTGAAGCATGGAGGAGGAGGTGTGATGGTGTGGGGGTGCTTTGCTGGTGACACTGTCTGTGATTTATTTAGAATTCAAGGCACACGTAACAAGCATGACTCACAGCATTCAGCAGCAATACGCCATCCCATCTGGTTTGCGCTTAGTGGGATTATCATTTGTTTTTCAACAGGACAATGACTCAAAACACACCTCCAAGCTGTGTAAGGGCTATTTGACCAAGCAGAGTGATGGAGTGCTGCATCAGATGACCTGGCCTCCACAATCACCCGACCTCGACCCAATTGAGATGGTTTGGGATGAGTTTGACTGCAGAGTGAAAGAAAAGCAGCCAACAAGTGCTCAGCATATGTGGGAACTCCTTCAAGACTGTTGGAAAAGCATTCCAGGTGAAGCTGGTTAGAGAATGCCAAGAGTGTGCAAAGCTGTCATCAAGGGAAAGAGTGTATAAAAATACTGAGCTCTGTTAATAAAAAAAAAAGAGGAAATTATATTATTTTATACTATACCGAACAAAAATATAAACCCAACATGTACATTTTGTTAGTCACTCGCTCATATATCATATTAAAAACTGCAAACATTTCTCTCCTTACCATGGCAAAATGAGTAGAATTGCATGGAGTATTTGTTTTAAATTGCTCAGTCTACGCTCTGACCCATGGCAAAATGTGTACAATTGCAGCAAACTTGCTTTAGTGATAATTTGTAGAGTGGCTCTCTATTTGCCCTCAGCATGTTTTTTTTTTAACCATTTTGAATGTCTGAAGAATCTATATACTTCTGAAAGATGAACACAGAAATACTGAACATTTGGAACTCTTATTTGGTGGCAATTTGACAAAATTACAGTCATCGTCTTGAATTGGACATGCATTTTTCTCGACTCGGTCTCACACCCTACTCCGGTCTAGGTCTTGACTCTGACTCGATTTGCTCTGGTCTTGGCCTTGAATCGGTCTTGCTTTAGGTGGACCCGAACACAACACTTGAACGTCAATATCTATTTGAATCTCTCAGACTTCCTTTATGAGCAAAAACACCAAACTGACCTTAGATCAGGGGCAACTTCATCCCACGCCTTTATTTGAAGTTCAAGAAATGCAAATGATAGAAATAGATATGGAAATGAGATATTGATATTCCTTGGTTAATAATAATATATGCCAGTATGCAGACGATTTTATCCAAAGCAACTTAGTCATGCATGCATGCATACATTTTTTACATATGGGCGGTCTCAGGAATTGAACCCACTGTCCTGGCGTTGCAATTGCGATGCTCTGGTTTTCCTCCTCCTGTGTCATGATGACAGAAGTCACTGTTCAATGACAACATGTACTTCGAATCATGACATAGTCAAATGTCATTCAGCGTAATTTTTGCTTCTGAAATGTACTTTGACATTATAAATGAATGAATCTTCTCATTCTGTTGCGATCCAGAGAATTGGACATGTTGGATTGCCTTGCTAATGTGATGTGAATTATGATATTGACTTTGAGGCCCAATTTCATTAGTCAATATAGCTTACAACG
Organism: Salvelinus sp. IW2-2015; assembly: GCF_002910315.2. Lineage (NCBI taxonomy): Eukaryota > Metazoa > Chordata > Actinopteri > Salmoniformes > Salmonidae > Salvelinus > Salvelinus sp. IW2-2015. Next base: position 55,977,598 of record NC_036858.1, read on the forward strand.
GCATTGGCATGAATGTCATAGCAAGTTATTTGCACTGAGTGTACAAAACATGAACGGGTTGCATTACTGCCTCGTATGGCAACTGCTCGGCCCACGACCCTACAGAGGGTAGTGCACACGGCCCAGTACATATTGAGTTGCACCCCCTACTTTTGCCCTCAGAACAGCCTCAATTCATCAGGGCATGGACTCTACAAGGTGTCGAAAGCGTTCCACAGGGTTGCTGGCCCATGTTGACTCATGCTTCCCACAGTTGTGTCAAGTTGGCTGGATGGCCTTTGGTCCACCACCCATTCTTGATACGCACGGGAAACTGTTGAGCGTGAAAAACCCAGCAGCGTTGCAGTTCCTGTGTCACGTTCGTCGTAATGTGGAAGAGAGGAGGACCAAGGCGCAGGGTGAAGTGAATACATTCTTCTATTTATTTAAGAAGAAACACTAACCAAACTAATACAAAACAACAAAACGAACGTGACGCTATATATAACAGTGCAGACACAAGCAACTAACATAGACAATCACCCACAACCCACAATGACAAAACAGGCTACCTAAATATGGTTCCCAATCAGAGACAACGATTGAGAACCATATCAGGCCAAACACAGAAACAGACAAACTAGACATACAACATAGAATGCCCACTCAGATCACACCCTGACCAAACAAAACATATAAACATACAAAGCAAACTATGGTCAGGGCGTGACATCCTGACACAAACTGCTGCTCCTGGCACCTACTACCATACCCCGTTCAAAGGCACTTAAATATTTTGTCTTGTCCATTCACCCTCTGAATTGCACACACACAATCCATGTCTCAAGGCTTGAAAATCCTTCTTTAACCTGTCTCCTCCCCTTCATCTACACTTATTTGAAGTGGATTTAACAATATACATCAATAAGGGATCGTAGCTTTCACCTGGATTCACCTGATCAGTCTGTCATGGAAAGAGGTGTTCTTAATGTTTTGTACACTCAGTGTATAACCAGCCAGCGTCTTATTATGCTCTGTTGGCATACATTGTCTTAGCTATTGAGTAGCATTTGAACTATCCAGAAGCTAAAATGGATGCTTAATATCAGCAGCTACATTAACTGCCAGAATAAAGGAAACTCTTCAGTAAATGAGGGATGAAATATATAAAGCAGGTGCTTCCACACAGGTGTGGGTCCTGAGTTAATAAAGCAATTAACATCCCATCATGTATCAGGTCAAGTATAAAAATGCTGAGCAGGCAAATATTGGGCCATTATTTTGACTTCCATAGCTATGCCCCCATATGATGACAATGCCCCCATCCAGAGGGCACGAGTGGTCACTGAATGGTTTGATGAGCATGGAAATGATGTAAACCATATGCCATGGCTGTCGCAGTCACCAGATCTCAACCCAATTGAACCCTTATGGGAGATTCTGGAGCGGCTGTAATGGGGTGCGTGCTGTTGGCAAGGAAGTCAGGCGCAGGAGAACGAAATTGGTATAAACTGAGTTATTTAATAAATGCTTACAAACTCCGAAAACCAACATACAAAATAAAGAAAGTGGGTAAAAATCCGTCGCACACAATTCCCGACAAGGACATGGGGGAAAACAGAGGGAAAATATACAACATGTAATTTAGGGAATTGAAACCAGGTGAGTGTGAAAACAAGACAAAACAAATGGAACATGAAAAATGGATCGGCGATGGCTAGAAGACCGGTGACGTCGACCGCCAAACACCGCCCGAACAAGGAGTGGAACCGACTTAGGCAGAAGTCGTGACAGTACCCACCCCCGACGCGCGGCTCCAACAGTGCGCAGACACCGGCCTCGGGGACGCCCCGGAGGGCGAGGTGCAGGGCGATCCGGACGGAGACGATGGAAATCCCACAGTATAGAAGGGTCCAACACGTCCTCCTCCAGAACCCAGCATCTCTCCTCTGGACCGTACCCCACCCAGTCCACGAGGTACTGAAGGCCCCTCGCCCAACGTCTTGAATCCAGGATGGATCGAACGGAGTACGCCGGGGCCCCCTCGATGTCCAGAGGGGGTGGAGGAACCTCCCGCACCTCAGCTTCCTGGAGCGGACCAGCCACCACGGGCCTGAGGAGAGACACATGGAACGAGGGGTTAATGCGGTAATCAGGGGGAAGCTGTAACCTATAACATACCTCGTTCACTCTCCTCAGGACTTTAAACGGCCCCACAAACCGCGGACACAGCTTCCGACAGGGCAGGCGGAGGGGCAGGTTCCGGGTCAAGAGCCAGACCCGGTGCGAACACCGGGGCCTCACTGCGGTAACCGTCTGCAGCAACTTTCTGGCACAGCACGGTGCGCTGAAGATGGACGGCGTCCCATGTCTCCTCCGCGCGCCGGAACCAGTCATCCACCGCAGGAGCTTCGGTCTGACTTTAATGTCAAAGAGCCAGAACCGGCTGATACTCCAACACACACTGAAAGGGAGAGAGGTTAGTGGAGGAGAGGCGGAGCGAGTTCTGGGCCATCTCTGCCCAGGGCACGAACGCTGCCCACTCCCCTGGCCGGTCCTGGCAATAAGATCTCAGAAACCTACCCACATCCTGGTCAACTCTCTCTACTTGCCCGTTACTCTCGGGGTGAAAACCCGAGGTAAGGCTGACCGAGACCCCCAGACGTTCCATGAACGCCCTCCAGACCCTCGAAGTGAACTGGGGACCCCGATCAGACACTATATCCTCAGGCACCCCATAGTGCCGGAAGACGTGAGTAAACAGGGCCTCTGCAGTATGTAGGGCCGTAGGGAGACCGGGCAAAGGGAGGAGACTACAGGACTTAGAAAAACAATCCACAATGACCGTGGTTTTTCCCTGTGAAGGTGGAAGATCGATTATGAAATCCTCCGACTAGTGCGACCACGGCCGTTGTGGAACGGGTAAGGGTTGTAACTTACCTTTGGGCAGGTGCCTAGGAGCCTTACACTGGGCGCACACCGAGCAGGAGGAAACATAAACCCTCACATCCTGAGCCAAAGTGGGACACCAGTACTTCCCACTAAGACAGTGCACTGTCCGACCGATCACAAGATGACCAAAGGAGGATGACGTGTGGGCCCAATAGATCAGCCGGTCGCAGACGGAACGTACAGACGCCCAGCTGGACAGAAGATGGGCAACACCTGGAGGGGGGTGGAGACAATCACAAAGACAGATGAAACAGATCAGGGTGTGATGCATGTAGCCTATTTGAAATTATGTTTGGGTCTTACATTAACCTTTTCATGTTTATTCAAATACTTTTCATTCACGTCATATGGTATGGTTTGGTTTCAATACGTCAAAACCAAGTGGTAGGTCCAGGTAGTCACAAACATAGATGGGTGTTGGTTAAATTGTGATTTTAATGAATGGAGCGAATTCGGAGCGTAATTTTATTTCCTTCGAGTGCAGAGCGGTTTTTAGCGGAGCTGTAGGAAAGCATCTAGCGCACCATGAGCAATACGCGGGATTTCCGACCTCAACTCCACTCACATGCATGGGTGTTTTATTTTATTTCACCTTTATTTAACCAGGTAAGCTAGTTGAGAACAAGTTCTCATTTAAAACTGCGACCTGGCCAAGATAAAGCAAAGCAGTGCGACACAAACAACTACACATAGAATAAACAAGCGTACAGTCAATAACACAATATAAAAAAAGAAATTCTCTATACAGTGTGTGCAAATGGCGTGCGGTGTTAATGCAATACATAGGCCATAGTAGCGAAATAATTACAATTTAGCAAATTAACACGAGTGATAGATGAGCAGATGATGATGTGCAAGTAGAAATACTGGTGTGCAAACGAGCAGAAAAGTAAATAAAAACAATATGGGGATGAGGTAGGTAGATTGTGTGTGCATGTTTTAGTGTGTGTGTTTAACACAGCCATTCAAATGACGTTAAAGCTATCAATGAGCATGAAAACTATGTAAACCTTATGCAATGGCTGTCTCATTCACTAGAACTCAACTTTATTTAACACTTACACATCCTGTGTTGAACGAGATAAAGCTCAGTTTGTTGTTTTGAGAATTGGCTGAAAAAGTGTTCTATTGAAAAAGTTTGATTAGTTTGTCGTGCCCTCTTTATGACTGTCTTGGTGTGTTTGACCATTCTAGTTTGTTGGTGTACACCAAGGAACTTGAAGCTCTCAACCTGCTCCACTACAGCCCCGTTGATGAGAATTGAGGCATGCTCGGTCCTCTCTAGTAACGTCATGAGTTGGGATTATGGTTCGTTGTTTACCTAGTTAGCTAGCTACATGTCTAAACAAAAGACTCTCGTCTGAGTGTGCCAGTTCGCAGAATAACTGATGAATTTACGAACGCTCAACACCCGTTGAATATGGCCGGTGTCAGTAAAAGTCGGTAAAAAAGTGTAATTACATTGTTGCCAGCAGCACAGTTACAGTCACTAACGCTCTGGATAACATGAAAACAGCCTAACCAGCTCTGCTAGGATGAGTAAAATGGTCAGAGTGGGGTGTTCTCTCATCATGTGTCTGGAAGTAGCTAGCCACTTAGCTAATGTTAACCAGTTAGCTTTGGTGCTTGACTGCCGTTGTGGAGGTCAGAACGTTTGAATCAACCCTACTCATCTACTCATCGGCCAGAGCGTCCAGTGTGCGCTCTGAACGCTCCGGGAGCGAAACGCTCTTAATTTACGAACGGACAGTCTAACAATGCTTTGAATTTACAAATGACCCAACGCATTCTCACACACTAGCACCAATTTCCGAATGTTTATATCAACTTAACAGAACTTAGACTCTGTGTGGATAATTGTTGTATTCCATGCAGTAAATATATAAGTGGATGTTGAGTTCTGTAGCTCAGATACTGTGGACATTTTATTGTCACTTATTTTTCAGTATCAACTTTGCGTGTACTATACGTATGAGAGTGAGTGAGTTTGCTAATGTTGTCACTTTTTTATTTGTCATGATGTCTGTGAGTGTTCCAGCTGAAAGCTGTGCACTATTAACAAGTGATCAGACTGTTAGCTTCCTTCCCATCCTTCCCCTGCTGATGGCTGAAGCACAGCCTGAGTCCCATTAGATTTGTGCTTTGGCACTCACAGTCTGTCTCTCTGCATGGCAGGAGTAGAGGAAGGATGGGGGAGAATAGCAGGGATTGAGGGAGTAGAGAAGGAGGCTAAGAGATGGAGGGAGAAGAGAGGAGGCAGACATGGAGGGAGAGGAAGAAGAGAGATGCAGGGAGAGGGGAGAACTAAATGGATGGAGATTGTCTGCGTAAAAAAAGTGACTCTCCTATTCTCGCTTTTCCCATCTCTCTTTTCAATTAGCTCTCCTATTCTCTCATGTTACACTTTCTCATTTTCTTTCTCTTTTGTCAGAATCTCCTCTTTCCTGTTGGTTTTTCTTTGTCAGAATCTCCTCTTTCCTGTCGATTTCTCTTCACTTAATTTGTTCTCTTCTCTATTGCTCTTTTTTGTTAATATCTTACTTTCCCCTCTCTCTCTTCACTCTATACCCACATCTTTCACTCTATACCCACATCTTTCACTCTATACCCACATCTTTCATTCTCTTTGTCTCTTTGTCAGCATCTCTTCCCTCTCTTTTTCTCCCCCCTTGCTGCCTCTACTTTTTTTCTCCCTTACCTCGATAATTTCTCCCCTCGCTCCATTTCTTCTTTGTCGGTCACATCCCTCTCTCCATTGCTAGACCCCCAGCTGTGATGGCTCTGGAGTAGCAACAGTTGTCATGGAAACCATCCTCTTAGCTCATTACCATGCGTCAGGTTTTGTTTGATTGTTTTTACTTCCTGTTTTCCCCTAATTATACGGCAGCATATGAAGTGTTCTAGTGTTCTGGAGCTGTCCTCAGTGTTCCACTGGCAGGAACACATTAGGTATATCATGTTTTTGTTTGCTAATACATGATTGGAAAGCATTGAAATCATTTCAGAACATTCTGAATGATTTATGAATAATTTCAATGATGAATTACATTTCAGAACTTTCAGAATAATTTAAAGGATCCATTTGCATTTACATTTTAGTCATTAAGCAGATGATCTTATCCAGAGGGACTTACTTAGTGAATTCATCTTAAAGGGCAATTCCGCCACTTTTCAACCTCGCATTCAGTATACGGCACCATACCGGTGTCTACATATGTGAAAATGGCTCGTTTCCATGATATGTGGTTAAAAAGATAAGAAGGTCCTAAAAAAAGGCTTCTGTGACATCACAGGGTAGAATTAAAAGTAAGAAAAACTGTGATTTAAAGATGTGCCGTTGTCACATATGTATAAACTGGTATTCTGCTGGAGATAATGAACATGAGGTTGAACATTTGTGGAATTGTCCTTTAAGGTAGCTAGGTAAGACAACCACAAATCACATCACACATACAGTTGAAGTCGGAAGTTTACATACACTTATGATGGAGTCATTAAAACTCGTTTTTCAACCACTCCACAAATGTCTTGTTAACTTCTCTAGGATAGGGGGCAGCATTTTCACATTTGGATGAAAAGCATACCCAAATTCAACTGCCAGCTACTCATCCTGTCACGATCGTCTATAGGAGAGAGAGATGACCAAGGCGCAGCGTGTGCAAAATACATCTTTTTATTATAAGAAGGAAAACGAAACAAAACAACAAACAGACGAACGTGAAGCTAATAAAGAACTAGTGCACACATGCAACATAGAACATAGACAATTACCCACAAACACATGATGCCCATGGCTGCCTTAAATATGGCTCCCAATTAGAGACAATAAACCACAGCTGTCTCTAATTGAGAACCAATCCAGGCAGCCATCGACATACAAACACCTAGACAAGWCKTTTCCCCATTAAACCTACAAACCCCTAGACAACCCAAAACACATACTTCCCCATGTCACACCCTGACCTAACTAAAATAATAATGAAAACAAAGATAACTAAGGCCAGGGTGTGACAKWTKCKSAYKAMWTWKSAWATMKATAWWAMWWGYTTTGYYWKYAYYWRWSWKTYYWGRTMCWWWWWRTYRWWYKATKATGMKTYTYWGTWMKWSAGAACTTATTTAGCAGGCGAAACCCTGCTGAGGTCACTCTTTTCAATTTGTTTTTTTAACTCTTTTCAAAAAAAAATCCAACTATTGTTTATAGACAGATTATTTCACTTATAATTCACTGTGTCACAATTCCAGTGGGTCAGAATGTTATATACACTAAGTTGACTGTGCCTTTTAAACAGCTTGGAAAATTACTGAAAATGATGTCATGGCTTTAGAAGCTTCTGATATGGAGGTGTACCTGTGGATGTATTTCAAGGCCTACCTTCAAACTCAGTGCCTCTTTGCTTGACATCATGGGAAAATCAAAAGAAATCAGCCAAGACCTCAGAAAAAAAAATTGTAGACCTCCACAAGTCTGGTTCATC
>NC_036858.1:55985028-56146812 GCF_002910315.2 Salvelinus sp. IW2-2015
CAGGAGAGAGTTTACTTCCTTTTTCCCTAATTTATCGGCAGCAATGAAGTGTTTCTAGGTTCGGAGCTGTCCTCAGTGTTCCACTGGCGGAGAGGCAAACATTAGTATCATCATGTTTTTTGTTTGCTAATACATGATTGGAAAAGCATTGAAGATCATTACGCGCTGCTACGTTAACATTCTGAATGCATTTATGAATAATTTACATCGACTGCAATTCACATTTCAGAACTTTCAGAATAATTTAAAGATCCAATTTGCTTTAGCATTTTAGTCATTAAGCAGTGATATCTTACCAGAGGACTTTTTAGTGAATTCACTCTTAAAGGTGGCAATTCCGCCACTTTTTCACAAACACCTCGGCATCAGTATACGGCACCTAACCCGGTGTCTACATATGTGAAAAGTGGCTCGTTTTCCATGATATGTGGTTAAAAAAGATAAAAGGTCCCTAAAAAATTAGGCTCTTCTGTGAACGATCACAGGTAGAATTAAAAAGTAAGAAAACTGTGATTTAAAAGCTGTGCCGTTGTCACATATGTATAACTGGTATTCTGCTGGAGATAATGAACATGAGGTGAAACATTTGTGGAATTGTCCTTTAAGGTGCTAGGTAAGACTAACCACAAATCACATAACACATACAGTTGAAGTCGGAAGTTTACATACACTTATGATGGAGTCATTAAAACTCGTTTTTTCAACCACTCCACACATGTCTTGTTAACTTCTCTAGGATAGGGGGCAGCATTTTCACATTTGGATGAAAAGCATACCCAATTCAACTGCCAGCTACTCATCCTGTCACGATCGTCTATAGGAGAGAGAGATGACCAAGGCGCAGCGTGTGCAAAATACATTTTTTATTATAAGAAGGAAAACGAAACAAAACAACAAACAGACGAACGTGAAGCTAATAAAGAACTAGTGCACACATGCAACATAGAACATAGACAATTACCCACAAACACATGATGCCCATGCTGCCTTAAATATGGCTCCCAATTAGAGACAATAAACCACAGCTGTCTCTAATTGAGAAACCAATCCAGGCAGCCATCGACATACAAACACCTAGACAAGACATTTCCCATTAAACTACAAACCCCTAGACAACCCAAAAACACATACTTCCCCATGTCACACCTGACCCTAACTAAAATAATAATGAAAACAAAGATAACTAAGGCCAGGGTGTGACATAACCCCCCTCCCTTAAGGTGCGAACTCGGGCGCACCAGCATAAAGTCTAGGGGGGGTCTGGGTGGGCGTCTGTCCACGGTGGCGGCTCTGGCACTGGTCGTGGCCCCACCCCACCATAGTCACTACCCGCTTTCGTAGCCTCCTCCCAAATGACCACCCTCCAACTTAACCCCACTGGATTAAGGGCGGCAGCACCCGGACTAAGGGCAGGCACCGGACTAAGGGGCAGCACCGGACTAAGGGGAGCACCGGACTAAGGGCAGCACCGGACCTAAGGGGCAGCACCGGACTAAGGGGCAGCACCAGGATAAGGGGCAGCTCCGGACTGAGGGACGGCAGCTCCGGACTGAGGGACAGCACCGGACTGGCTGGCGGATCCTGGCTGGATGGTCCGGCGGATCCTGGCTGGACGGCTCTGGCGGATCCTGGCTGGGCTGCTCATGGCTGGCTGACGGATCTGGCTGCTCATGCTGGCTGACGCGATCTGGCTGCTCATGGCTGGCTGACGTATCTGGCTGCTCATGGCTGGCTGACGGATCTGGCTGCTTCATGGCTGGCTGACCGGATCTGGCTGCTCATGGCTGGCTGACGGATCTGGCTGCTCAATGGCTGGCTGAGTATCTGGCTGCTCATGGCTGGCTGACGTATCTGGCTGCTCATGGCTGGCTGACGGATTGGGCTTCTCATGGCTGGCTGACGGATCTGGCTGCTCATGGCTGGCTGACGGATCTGGCTGCTCATGGCTGGCTGACGATCTGGCTGCTCATGGCTGGCTGACGGATCTGGCTGCTCATGGCTGGCTGACGGATCTGGCTGCTCATGCTGGCTGACGGATCTGGCTTGCTCATGGCTGGCTGACGGATCTTGGCTGCTCATGGCTGGCTGACGGATCTGGCTGCTCATGGCTGGCTGACGGATCTGGCTGATCCTGGCTGGGGACGGATCTGGCTGATCTGGCTGGCGACGGCTCTGGCTGATCCTGTCTGGCGGAGCTCTGGCTGATCCTGTCTGGCGAAGGCTTCTGGCTGATCCCTGTCTGGCGAAGGCTCTGGCTGATCCTGTCTGGCGGAAGGCTCTGGCTGATCCTGTCTGGCGGTAAGGCTCTGGCGGCTCCTGTCTGGCAGACGGCTCTGAAGGCTCATGGCAGACGGGCGGCTTTGCAGGCTCAGTACAGAACGGGCGGCTTTGAAGACTCATGGCAGACGGACAGTTCAGACGGCGTTGGGCAGACGGGCAGTACAGGCGCCGTTGGGCAGACGGGCAGTAAGGCGCCGTTGGCAGACGGGCAGTTCAGGCCGCCGTTGGGCAGACGGGCAGTTCAGGCGCCGTTGGGCAGACGGGCAGACTCTGGCCGGCTGAGACGCACTGTAGGCCTGGTGCGTGGTGCCGGAACTGGAGGTACCGGGCTAAGGACACGCACGTTCAGGCTAGTGCGGGGAGAGGAAGCGGCATGCTGGACCCTGGGGACGCACATTAGGCCTAGTGCGTGTGCCGGAACTGGTGGTACCGGCGCTGAGGACACGCATCTCAGGGCTAGTGCGGGGAGCAGCAACAGGACGCACAGGACTCTGGGGACACATAGGAGGCTTGGTGCGTGGTGTTGGCACTGGTGGTAAAGGGCTGGAGACACGCACCATAGAGCTAGTGCGTGGAGGAGGCACAGGGCTCTGAAGACGCACAGGAAGCCTGGTGCGTGGTGTAGGCACTGGTGGTACTGGGCTGGAGCGGGAGGTGGCGCCGGAAATACCGGACCGTGCAGGCGTACTGGCTCCTTGAGCACTGAGCCTGTCCAACCTTACCTGGTTGTATGCTCCCCGTCGCCGACCAGTGCGGGGAGGTGAATAACCCGCACCGGGCTATGTAGGCGAACCGGGGACACCATACGTAAGGCTGGTGCCATGTAAGCCGGCCCGAGGAGACGCACTGGTGGCAGATACGTTGGGCCGGCTTCATGACATCCGGCTCAACGCTCAATTTAGCCCGGCCGATACGTGGAGCTGGAATGTACCGAACCGGGCTATGCACGCGTACAGGAGACACCATGCGCTCTACTGCGTAACACGGTGTCTGCCCGTACTTTCGCTCTCCACGGTAAGTACAGGGAGTAGGCGCAGGTCTCCTACCTGACTTCGCCACACTCCTTTAAGGCCCCCCCCAAGAAATTTTTGGGTTGTACTCACGGGCTTCCAGCCTTGCTTCCGTGCTGCCTCCTCATATCGCCTCCTCTCGGCTTTAGCTGCCTCCAGCTCTTCACGAGGGAGACGATATTCTCCCGGTTGTACCCAAGGTCCCTTACCATCCAGTATCTCCTCCCATGTCCATGAATCCTGTGTAGGTGGGTCCTGTTGCCGCTTGACACGCCGCTTGGTCCTAGATTGGTGGGTAATTCTGTCACGATCGTCTTAGGAGAGAGAGATGACCAAGGCGCAGCGTGTGCAAATACATCTTCTTTTTATTATAAGAAGGAAAACGAAACAAAACAACAAACAGACGAACGTGAAGCTAATAAAGAACTAGTGCACACATGCAACATAGAACATAGACAATTACCCACAAACACAATGATGCCCATGGCTGCCTTAATATGGCTCCCAATTAGAGACAATAAACCCAAGCTGTCTCTAATTGAGAACCAATCCAGGCAGCCATCGACAACTACAACACCTAGACAAGTCATTTCCCATTAAACCTACAAACCCCTAGACAACCCAAAACATATACTTCCCCATGTCACACCCTGGACCTAACTAAAATAATAATGAAAACAAAGATAACTAAGGCCAGGGTGTGACACATCCCCAGAAGATAAGATATGCATATTAGTAGATTTGGATAGAAAACACTCTGAAGTTTCTAAAACTGTTTGCATCATGTCTGTGAGTATAACAGAACTTATTTAGCAGGCGAAACCCTGCTGAGGTCACTCTTTTCAATTTGTTTTTTTAACTCTTTTCAAAAAAAAATCCAACTATTGTTTATAGACAGATTATTTCACTTATAATTCCACTGTGTCACAATTCCAGTGGGTCAGAATGTTATATACACTAAGTTGACTGTGCCTTTTAAACAGCTTGGAAAATTACTGAAAATGATGTCATGGCTTTAGAAGCTTCTGATATGGAGGTGTACCTGTGGATGTATTTCAAGGCCTACCTTCAAACTCAGTGCCTCTTTGCTTGACATCATGGGAAAATCAAAAGAAATCAGCCAAGACCTCAGAAAAAAAATTGTAGACCTCCACAAGTCTGGTTCATCCTTGGGAGCAATTTCCAAAAATGCCTGAAGGTACCACGTTCATCTGTACAAACAATAGTACGCAAATATAAACACCATGGGACCACGCAGCCGTCATACCGCTCAGGAAGGAGACGTGTTCTGTCTCCTGGAGATGAATGTACTTAGGTGCTAAAAGTGCAAATCAATCCCAGAACAACAGCAAAGGACCTTGTGAAGATGCTGGAGGGAACTAGTACAAAAGTATCTATATCCACAGTAAAATGAGTCCTATTTCGACACAACCTGAAAGGCCGCTCAGCAAGGAAGAAGCCACTGCTCCAAAACCGCCATTAAAAAAAGCCAGACTATGGTTTGCAACTGCACATTGGGACAAAGATCGTACTTTTTGGAGAACTGTCCTCTGGTCTGATGAAACAAAAATAGAACTGTGTGGCCATAATGACCATCGTTATGTTTGGAGGAGAAAGGGTGAAGCTTGCAAGCCGAAGAACACCATCCCAACCTAGAAGCACAGGGGTGGCAGCATCATGTAGTGGGGAGCTTTGCTGCAGGAGGGACTGGTGCACTTCACAAAATAGATGACATCATGAGGGAGGAAAATTATGTGTATATATTGAAGCAACATCTCAAGACATCAGTCAGGAAGTTAAAGCTTGGTCTTCCAAATGGACTATGACCCCAAGCATACTTCCAAAGTTGTGGCAAAATGGATTAAGGACAACAAAGGCAAGGTATTGGAGTGGCCATCACAAAGCCCTGAACTCAATCCTATAGAAAATGTATGGGCAGAACTGAAAAAGTGTGTGCGAACAAGGAGGCCTACAAACCTGACTCAGTTACACCAGCTCTGTCAGGGGGAATGGGCCAAAATTCACCCATCTAATTGTGGGAAGCTTGTGGAAGGCTACCAGAAACGTTTGACCCACGTTAAACAATTTAAAGGCAATGCTACCAAATACTAATTGAGTGCATGTAAACTTCTGACCCACTGGGAATGTGATGAAATAAATAAAATCTGAAATAAATCATTCTCTCTACTATTATTCTGACATTTCACATTCTTAAAATTAAGTGGTGATCCTAACTGACGTAAAACAGGGAATTTTTACTGGGATTAAATGTCAGGAATTGTGAAAAACGGAGTTTAAATGTATTTAGCTAAGGTGTATGTATTTAGCTAAGGTGACTTCAACTGTATCAGTAAGATCTTTCAGATTCAAAGGCCGAAATGACTGGAATAATTTACCTACAGAAATCAGTGCATTAAAATCACACAATGAATTTAAGAAAGCTCTTTTCAAATGTTTTGAACAAACTGTTTGTGTTTTGAACTAATAGAAACATCACAATGTAAAGACATTTGTAAATATGAAGTTACAGTGCCTTCAGAAAGTTTTTATACCCCTTGACTAATTCCACATTTTGTTGTGTTAGAACATGTATTCAAAATGGATTAAAAAAAATTGTATCTCACCCATCTACACACAATACCCCATAATGACAAAAAAAAATTTTTTTGAAACGTTATTGAAATTAATGTGAGGGTGTTGGTGAATGGAAAAAATGCGGAGTCAGGCGCAGGACACAGATATGAGTATAGTCCGAAAGTTTACTCAAAAATAAAGATAATGTTCCAACAAGGAAAACACAAAATAATCCGAAGCACAAGAACACTAACCCACATGACAAACAATAACGCACAAAACAGAGAGGGAAGCCAGAGGGTTAAATAAGGAACATAATTAATGGAATAGAAATCAGGTGTGTATGATGAAGACAAAACCAAACGAAAATGAAACATGGATCGGTGGCAACTAGAAAGCCGGTGACGCCGAATGCCGCCCGAACAAGGAGAGGGACCAACTTTGGCAGAAGTCGTGACAATTAAAGCTTTGTGTCATGTTGGGTATGTCTGTATCGGCTTTGTACATCTGGATTTGGGGATTTTCTCCCATTTTTCCTTGCGGATTTTTTTCGCTCTGTTAAATTACATATGGCGTGGCAGTGAACAGCAATCTTCAAGTCTTTCCACAGATTTCCAATGGGATTCAAGTCTGGGCTTTGGCTGGACCCGGACCAAGGTCTTTTTTGCCCGGTTGCTCAGTTTGGTTGGACGGCCAGCTCTGGGTAGTTCCATATTTTTCCACTTCCCAATGATGGAGACCACTATGCTGTTGCCTTCAACACTCTAGAAATTGTTTTATACACTTCCCCAGATATATGCCTCATCACAATTCAATCTCGGAGATCGACAGATAGTGGGGACGTCATGGTATAGTTTCTGCTCTGACATGCATGCTTCTTCTTCTTCAGTGAGGTTTAGTGGTGGTGTGCATCCAATATGTTGCATTACCGCCCCCAACTGAACTATGGTATAGATCCATTACACTTTGTGATACAAAATGGGAAAGGGGAACTGAAAAAAATAAACATATTTTAATTACCCTACCAATTAAACCTATACTCATTAAAACCCAGCACCTAATTCCACTACTTTAGCCCTATCTGATCCTACCCCAGGCCAACGGGCTGAGAGGACGGGACACTACCACTCCACACACCCTGTAACTCTTCTGAAGTCAACTATTGCACACCCAAGTACTTCTGCAGCTGCCACCACTATTTTCTGTGATTTACATTCCATTTCTGCTGTACAGTTGATAACCATTGCTATGAATGCTAAGAATCCAACCTTACTGAAGCATGTATCACTCATTGGCCTATTCCTCTGTGCTAGATCTACTATTCACAGGGATCCTCTCAGATTCCCTGACCCTTGACCCATCCTCCTCTACTTTCTTCACCAGCCTTAGCATACGACACCTTCCGCACAACTCTGACTCTAGCCACCTCAACCTGTCTCTCTCGCACCGGACACTTCCGATCCCCACCAACATGTGTACCCCTACAGTCGACACAAGCAACCTTATCCACCGAAACGACACAATCCTCTATCCCATGCCCTCCTGCACACTTCCCACATCTTGGAATCTCCCTCCTACACACTGCTGCAACATGACCATAAACGTGGCACCTGAAATACAGCAGTGGGTTCGGCACAAAAGCTCTAACAGGTTAACTGATATATCCTACTATGAATTTGTCAGGTAGAGACTCTGACTCAAAGCGCAGAAGGACTGACAGTGACTGTTTCACCACGCTCACCACCGGGTCTGCGTTGCACCAAACGGCTGGTGTCACAAACACCAGGAATCTTCAACTTCCACACCTAATGATACCTCAGAAATCACTCCTTTCAGTGGTGCCTAGTTCCTAAGAAACAGATCTTGACCAAAGTTGCGTCGCACAGAGCATCTGCTCCCTCTCATCTGAAGAAACAAACAAACATCACAAGTCCACTTCGGGTTACCTTCACCGACTCAACAGCACCCACCATCGTTTCCACCCAACCTGAAACTACCCATGAATCAGCCAAAAGGCCTGCTTCCATCCTCTTCAAAATTCTCATTCCTACCGGGCCAAACATATCTTTATCATAATCATGTCCATCAATGCAAGGCTCGGGCTCCGAGCTCCTCACAACACTTTCTACCTCTTTCATTTCACCTCCAGAATTCGAACTGGCGTCTGGCTCACTCTGTTTGAACTTGACACCAATCTTCCTCGACATACCCTCTCCCTTGTTATTGCTAGCTTCAACAGATTCAAACCCATCTTCTGCCTCCCTCATTCTTTTCAACCTCCTCTCTCTTTCCTTCCAATCCTCCTCCCTTAACCAATTACCCGATTCCTTCTGAAGAATATTACATTTTTCCATGCCACAATCTATTTTTAGTCTCCTCGAGAGACATGCTAATAACACCTGTACTCCCTCCACTTCAAACACTCATCATTAGTTCGAAGCATGTTCAATTGGATTAGTTGTTTTCTCTCTGACATGCACTGTCAACTGTGGGAACTTATATAGACAGGTGTGCTTTTTTCTAAATCATTTCCAAACAATTTAATTGGCCACAGGTAGGGCTGTTGCGGTGACCGTATTACCGCCACACCTGTGGTCACGTGTCATGAAGGCAGTCAAATTCCACGTGACCGTTTAGTTACGGTAATTAGGCTTCTCCAAGCTCTGATGCTGCTCTTGGTCATTAGTAGCCTACCAAACTTACTAACTGCCTGGTACTCAGCACTCTTTTGTCCCTCTAATCACTCTGACATCAATGCAAATGTAATCAAAAATAAAATCCAACACTTCATGAGAGCTCATGAGCTCATATTGTGCAACATTTCTATAGGTTATGCAATTGCGGGAGAAAACAGAGTGATTGTCTCTATTAAAAAGAGGATCCCATCAGCTTTCTATAGGCTAGGCCTACTATATTTATTTCTCAACTTTCCTAATATTAAGCACATTGCTTATCTTTACAACAGGAGTATAGCCTGCCATGAAAATGAATCATGAGAAAGCACCCTCCATTCGCTATTTAAATGCATAAATGACATGTATTAGCTTATCAATTGTGAATTAAGTTGCAGTTGCGTCCCCGGTGTGTCTGTCTTCACTTTTATCAACTGTACAGCAGAAATGGAATGCCAGCAGCATACCACCCTGCATACCACTGCTGGCTTGCTTCTGAAGCTAAGCAGGGTTGGTCCTGGTCAGTCCCTGGATGGGAGACCAGGTGCTGCTGGAAGTGGTGTTGGAGGGCCAGTAGGAGGCACTCTCTCCTCTGGTCTAAACAAAGATCCCAATGCCCCAGGGCAGTGATTGGGGACACTGCTCTGTGTAGGGTGCCGTCTTTCGGATGGGACGTTAAACGGGTGTCCTGACTCTCTGAGGTCATTAAAGATCCCATGGCACTTATCGTAAGAGTAGGGGTGTTAACCCCGGTGTCCTGGCTAAATTCCCAATCTGGCCCTCAACCATCACGGTCACCTAATAATCCCCAGTTTACAATTGGCTCATTCATCCCCCTCCTCTCCCCTGTAACTATTCCCCAGGTCGTTGCTGCAAATGAGAACGTGTTCTCAGTCAACTTACCTGGTAAAATAACGGTAAAATAAAATATAAAAAAAAGCCTATGAGAAAAAAGCGATCACATGATGGAGAGCGCGCAGCACTCAGGGAGAAGGGCACAACAAACGCATGGATTTTTTTAGGGTGCATTACAGCCAAAAAGGGGACACCGACGTGAAATTCATAGCATTATCAAGTGCTTGTCAAATTGTGAATGAGAGACTAATGAAGTGTGTACAGCCTGCGCAAAAAATAAAGCAGAGCTCATGCCTTTCAAGTGACTTTTTTCAAATCATCATTAGTTGCATCACGCAGCCTTAAAATCTATAAAAAATCTAAACATATAGCCCAATGTTTGTAGAACAACTAAACTTACATTAATAACTCTAAATTAAGCATATAGGAGTACCTATTTCTTTGTTAACCGCTCAACACAGAATAGCCGCATGTGCGCACTCCCTCAGATCATTTGGAGAAAATATTAATATTTTATTCAGCTTGGTTCACTTGTATTCTTCATACTATAAAATAATGCCACAGAATTCTAAGCAAATCTTGTCTGCTAAATGGCCCACAGCCATTTGGCATAGCCACATCAGGACCTAACATAAGGAAAACTCAGAGTATGCTATTCTGTTCTTCTGAAATAGACTATATTTTCTTCATATCATGCTTCTTTAGACCTGTCTAAAATAAATAATGGATTTATTGTGAAGGTGTAGGCTATAATACATGGATTTATTCGACTTTTTCAAATGTAGACGTTCCAAAGGTCTGCATCAGTGGCTTGTAGTCTATGTGTGAAAGCCAAGAGATACTCAATGTGTTTGTTAATTAACGGTAAATTACTGCGAGATCGACAGTTATTTGCTTGACAATCACTGGCTGACTAAATTTTGTGACTGCCACAGCCCTAGCCACAGGTGCTATTGGATGCACCTGAGCTCAGTTTGGAGTGTCATAGTAAAGGGGTAAGAATAATACAGTACCAGTCAAAAGTTTGGACACACCCACTCATTCAATGTTCTTTCTTTATTTTTACTATTTTCTACATTTTAGAATAATAGTGAAGACATCAACACTATGAAATAACACATATGGAATCATGTAGTAATCAAAAAAGTGTTAAACAAATCAAAATATGTTTTATATTTGAGATTCTTCAAAGTAGCCACCATTTGCCTTGATGACAGCTTTGCACACTCTTGGCATTCTCTCAACTAGCTTCATGAAGAATGCTTTTCCAACAGTCTTGAAGGAGTTCCCACATATGCTGAGCCCTTGTTGGCTGCTTTTCCTTCACTCTGGTCCAACTCATCCCAAACCATCTCAATTGGGTTGAGGTCAGACGAATGTGGAGGCCAGGTCATCTGATACAGTACTCTATCACTCTACACAGCCTGGAGGTGTTTTGGATCATTGTCCTGTTGAAAAACAAATGATAGTCCCACTAAGCACAAACCAGATGGGATGGCGTATCGCTGCAGAATGCTGTGGTAGCCATGCTGATTAAGTGTGCCTTGAATTCTAAATAAATCACTGACAGTGTCACCAGCAAAGCACCCCCACACCATCACACCTCCTCCTCCATGCTTCACAGTGGGAACCACACATGCAGAGATCATCCGTTCACCTACTTTGCATCTCATAAAGATTTTCGGTTGGAACCAAAAATGTTCAATTTGAACTCATCAGACCAACGGACAGATTTCCACCGGTCTGTCCATTGCTCATGTTTCTTGCCCCAAGCAAGTCTCTTATTATTATTGGTGTCCTTTAGTAGTGGTTTCTTTGCAGCAATTCAACCGTGAAGGCCTGCCACAGGAAAGGAAGACCCAGAGTTACCTCCTCTAAACAGTTGATGTTGAGATGTGTCCGTTACTTGGAACTCTGTGAAGCATTTATTTGTGCTGCAATTTGTAAGGCAGCAGAGGTAACTCTGGGTCTTCCTTTCCTGTGACGGTCCTCATGAGAGCCAGTTTCATCATAGCGCTTGATGGTTTTTGCAACTGCAAGTTCTTCAAATTTTGGGAATTGACTGACCTTCATGTCTTAAAGTAATGATGGACTGTCGTTTCTTTTTGCTTATTTGAGCTGTTCTTCATATGGACTTGGTCTTTTACCAAATAGGACTATCTTCTGTATACCACCCCTACCTTGTCACAACACAACTGATTGGCTCAAACACATTAAGTTGGAAAGAAATTCCACAAATTAACTTTTAAGAAGGCACACCTGTTAATTGAAATGCATTCCAGGTGACTACCTCATGAGCCCTGGAATGAGTATGTGTGTCCAAACTTTTGACCGGTACTAAATATAAATGAGATATTTCATTTTCAATAAATTTGCAAAAATGTCTAAACTTGTTTTCACTTTGTCATTATGGGGAATTGTGTGTTGGTGGGTGAGAAAAAATAAATATTTAATACATTTTAATTCAGGCTATAAAATAACAACATGTGGATTAAGTCAAGGGGTATGAATACTTTCTGAAGGCACTGTATAGATACTTATTTTTATAAGTTGTATTAGTAGTTGTAGCTGTAGTCTTTATTAGTTTTCGGCCTATTAGAAGTTGTCCAATAACTTTTTTTAATGATGTTAATTTACGTTTTTTAAATGATTTTTTCATTGTTATTATTATTAGACAGTATTTGAAATATTATTCTTGTTACTAAGTATTCTTTTTTTTTTTGACACTTGAAAACAAGATGGTGCATCTCAAGAGATTTCAGCCTGCAAAATTTCTAATAAGTAAATAAATATCAGTCATAGTAAGTCAAACTTTTCTTCATTAACACAGCTATCAGCAAAGTCAGTAGTCATTTAAAACATATGGTGATGGGGAGGGCTTTCAAAAATGGAACATTTTCTGGAAAAGAAAGATGTCTACTCTTTATTTGTTTGGGTGGCAGGTAGCCTAGTGGTTCGAGCGTTGGGCCAGTAACCAAAATGTTGCTAGATTGAATCCCCGAGCTGCCAAGGTAAAAGTCTGTCGTTCTGCCCCTGAACAAGGCAGTTAACCCACTGTTCCTAGGCTGTCATTGTAAATAAGAATTTGTCCTTAACTGACTTGCCTAGTAAATATTTTTTTAAATCCTAACTCATGTCACCTGGACATCTAAATGGCTACTCACAGTAGGACCACTCCCTTTAATTATCCCCAGTACACAGCATGTGGTGAGCAGTATGGGTCACCATGGCGGTGACGGAATCCTATATTTCATACACTTTATGACTAGCCACCAACCCTGAGCCTGAGGGGTATACAACAAAGCAGGATCAATACAACAAAGCAGGATCAATGAGTTAGCCAGCTAACTTGCCTAAATGTTCTAAAATAGCCTTTATTTTTATTTTTAAGATAAGCTTGAAATGGGCATGGCCTTATTGACTCAACAATCAAAACACTTATCTAAGTTTAGCTTTCTTAATGAACAAGACAATCAATAGTTATTTCTGGTTGTTCATCAACGTTAACTGGTTAACTCATTGGTTATGCTTTGTAGTATAGGGGAGAGTGGGGTAAGTTGAGCCATTTTTCTACATTCAGCATCACTCAGTCAAGGGAAATATAGTATTATTTCTAACAAAGATAGATTATCTACATACATTTCAGGATGTTGTGTATCCCTGGAAATAATCAGAATTAATGTAAACATTACAGTTTTGAAAACACAGCTTGTCCAAAAAAAGTGGTCTCTGTGGTAAGTTGAGCCACGTGTCAGGGTAAATTAAGCCGCCTGCACATTTCTGTACTGAATGAGATAATACCACTATCTTTTTAAAACTATTTCTATCTTTATTTCTCAAACACAATTCAACACAACCACACTTACTTTTTTGTAATTTAATAATTTTAAGCACATTTTAATACAGGCTTAACGCCTAACAAACACTTTTCACTTTTAACATAGGCCAGGCCCTGTTGTTACCTTCGATCTGAGCAATAATGCCTTGCATTACGTATGGGAAGAAAACACTTTAATTTGCTCAACTTGCCTTTGGCTCAGCCATTGGCTCAACGTACCCCATAGCCATTGGCTCAACGTACCCCATAGCCATTGGCTCAGCTTACCCCAAGGCAAACATTTTGAATATTTTAGCACATACAAGGATGCATTTCCATGCTAGGTTTGGACCTCATGTTGAAGATTATAGAGACCCCAACTGGTGTATAGAATAATCTTAAAATTATCTACTTTGGTTTAGATACAAGCTTAATGATACCTCTAACACAATAAATTCATTTGAAAATCTGTTTTTTGGATCTAACTTGCCTACCACTTTTTCCATGTGGTTTCTTCCTTTGCAGACTCCATTAAATGATGACCTCTTCCTAAATATTTGGTCAAATTATACATTTTGTGTATGGTTTCCTAGAAAGGGTTGCTCAATTTACCCTTTTGCTCAACATACCCCACTCTGAAAAGCTACAGACTGGTATTCAACTAACTAACCAATGGCTTGACAAGCACTTAATTTAGTGAAATCAGTTGTGTTAATGCTGTGCTGGAACAAAAGTCTGCACCCCTGAAGAAGATACTGGTCATGAGGTGACTCACTGTTTGTGAAGCCCTATTGGTTCCCCCAGCCCCTCCAGACAGTACTTTAGAAACTACCTAGCCTTATGTAAACCTCTTGAAGCTAGGGGGCAGAATTTTTATGTTTGGAAAAAATAACGTTCCCAATGTAAGCTGCCTATTTCTCAGGCCCAGATGCTAGAATATGCATATAATTGACAGATTAGGATAGAAAACACGCTAACGTTTCTAAAACTGTCAAAATATTGTCTGTGAGTATAACAGAACTGATTTTGCAGGCGAAAACCTGAGGAAATGTTTTGTCTAGTGATCGATCAACTCACAAACGCTTGGATTGCTTTCGCTGTAAAGCATATTTTCAAAATCTGACACGATAGGTGGATTAACAACAAGCTAAGCTGTGTTTTGGTATATTTCAATTTTTTTATTTATTTGGCGCTCTGCAATTCAGCGGGTGTTTACGAAAATGATCCCGTTAAAGGGATCCGTGCGCCAAGAGGTGATTGATGGTGATGATGATGATGGATGGTCTTGAATTACAGGGGCCTTCGGATGAGTAGTGTTGCCTACCAGTGTGGTTTGTAGAACTCTCTACTGCAGCAACAACACACACACACACACACACACACACACACACACACACACACACACACACACACACACACACACACACAACACACACACACTTATCTGGAGAGCTCTCTACATCAACAACACACACACACACACACATATGTCTGGAGAGCTCTCTACATCAACAAACACACACACACACAACACATATGGTCTGAGAGTCTCTACATCAACAACACACACACACACACACACACACACACACACACACACACACACACACACACACACACATGTCTGGAGAGCTCTCTAGAGCAGTATACATACTAACCAGAGATATATAGGAAAAAGCACACCACAAAGACTAACGACTAAAAGCAGATGTTGGCCGCAATCTGTCAGCGATCACCTGCGGGGTGTCATCGCCACCCACTGCTTTTTACTATAGTTCTCACAGCCTCTATTCTACTTTAGTGTAAAGCACATGATAGTCACTTGAGTATATACAATGAGTTTACATTACATTTGACTAATTTAGCAGACACTATTATCCAGAGCGACTTACAGGAGTGAATGCATACATTTTCGTACTGGTCCCCCGGGAATTGATCCCACAACCCTGGTGTTGCAAGTGCCAGATGATACTTTATTTGGATAGTCCATCTGTAGACTATCAGTAACATTTCCACTAATCCTACTAACCCTACATCCAACCCTAACCTTAACCCTTATCCTAACCCTAAACTGAACCCTAGCCCTAGCCCTAACCATGACCCTAACCTTAATTCTAAACCTAACTGTAACGTTAGCAAGCAGTTGCTTATCAACAAATAGTTTGTTGATTTTATGACAATCCAGACTATCCCCAAAAAAAAAAAATCCAGACTATCCAAATAAAGTGTGACTAAACTGGGTGTTAAGTGTCCATTTTAAAGTTAAGCGAAGTATATTTAAGTATAGGAATTGTATAGGGTTTTATTTTTATTTTGTATCTTACTACTATAAAATATTAATTATTATGTGTAATACCCACTATATTGTAATGAACAGAGTGTCTGTGGGATTAGGGCTTGGCGGTAAACCGTTAAAAAAGATATCGGTATTCATTCAAGCTCTGGTTTGGGTTTTTACTTGACCTTCTATAACAGTATTTTCATGTTTAATACATTTTTTACATTAAATAATTCACTGACTAAAACAATTATAGCAATCAATCCATTTTTATCGCCAATAAGAAGTTGCTAACAGCTGAGTACTGATCCAGCAGATACATTCTCAGGATACAGACACTGTGAGACATAAAAGCTCAGACAGGTCAAATGGTGCCTTACCACCACCAACAGCACTGGTGTTGACATTACATTTAGAATTAGAAGCTAGGTACTAGCTAGTGTGTACTACAGCTAGTGTGTACTACAGCTAGTGTGTACTAGCTAGCTAGTGTGTATTAACTAGCTAGTGTGTACAAGCTAGCTAGTGTGTACCAGGCTGCTAGATAGCTAATGTGCACTAGCTTGGGTACTAGCGTGCTAGCTAGCTAGTGTGTAATAGCTACACAGGTGGAACAATGAGATCGATATTTCACTGGATGTATAAATGTGAAGCATCTGCTTAGCATTTCCACTCACTACCAAATATGGTAGCAAATTTTCGCATTGATTAAACTTTTGATCTCAACAGTTTTCTGTTCCCAAAAGTAGAATCTGTTTTGAGCAGAGTGGACTAAGTTTTGTAGACTTTGCCCATTTGCCAAAGTTGTAAGAAATTGCACTGTTCAGAAGGATTGCGAATTGACTTATTGCACACGCGCACTTCACAGAGTAGGCATTCCCCAACGGAAATATAGGGAACGTAAATATGCAGATGCATGCCATAACAGGCAAATAGGATCTCACTAGCTTGTGCTTGGCTCTGCCCACCTCCTTGCTTGTTCTGCCCATTATGACTAATTTGTTCCCATTGGAAACGACAGGCTGTGGTCTATCTTGGTTTACTTATAAAAATCTTTGCTAGCTGCACAAGCAACAGTGGTTAACATAACGGCCCGGGCCAGAGCTAGTGCGCCGACTGGTATGTGCGTAGTACGCTGATGCCCTGGAACAAAGGTACTGACTCAGGCGACCAACAAATGTGCGCACATACTGTACTATCTGATACGCATGCGCTTTGAGGTATGCATAACAGACAGCCTCAGCGTGCCTAATCTGCAGCTGGACATTTTCTAGGATGACAAGTCAACAACTTCGGGAGGGCAAGCTTGCCAAATAGACCCCTGGAAATTGGCCGACTACTCCTTGTGGCGAATGTAAGATCTGCAATTGAAGGTGAAAAATAAACAGTCAGAGGATAATTATTCTAATAAAATATATTTTGTACGATTATTTTTACAAAATAGAGGCATACAAAGACAAAAGAAATGTGACAGTGGGTAAACAATAACAAATTAGTGCAGGAAATTAAGAAATGTTTGAAAATGCTGCAATTGAATGCTTGAAATGAACAAATAACTATGCAAATGGAAACCATTGCTTGAGTACCGGAGTTTGAGGCTACAAAATAGGATTTTGATTCCTACTTAATGTTCTACAAATAGGAATAGTTCACTGTCAGTTTTGTGCTCCTAAT
The DNA here is from genome assembly GCF_002910315.2 of Salvelinus sp. IW2-2015. Lineage (NCBI taxonomy): Eukaryota > Metazoa > Chordata > Actinopteri > Salmoniformes > Salmonidae > Salvelinus > Salvelinus sp. IW2-2015. Next base: position 56,002,189 of record NC_036858.1, read on the forward strand.
ATTTTGGGTTGAAGTTTGGTTGAACAGTATAAAGCAATCAGAATGGAGAAAGCCCACTAAAACCACTTCGATTTTCATTTGTTGCCATGAACTACCAATAAAGCATATTTAAAACGTATTATTCAGAAACGCCAAATACCGTCCTACCTTCAAAAATGAGAAAAATACTGTGTTTTGATATTTTGTACATATTGGCCAGACCTATGTGGGATATCCTTAAGTCTGAGCTAATATTGGCTTTGAATGGTAGTTCTAATAATAAAAGGGTTGTGTATAGGCTGAATGAGGCCTTCATGCAGATTTAATGGGCTGGTTAGGGCTTCTGTCATTTTGCCAGTACAGAGCTGCTCTCAGGTGTTGAGCTAGCCCATGAGACGAGCCTGATACGTTCTACTGCAGACACGCTCACGCTCACGTGCACGCAGACACACCCACACTCGCGTGCACACAGACACACACAAAGACACACGCTTGCATGCACACATACATACACACACAACCGTATCTGTATGTTTATCACATAAACATACTCACACTCTCGCAACAGCCGACAGACAAACACAGTGAGCAGAGTGAAACATGAAACCGCCTCACCTGAGAAAGTTGGAGGGAAGCGAGAAGGACAGCAGATTTGTGTGTGTGACATCTCTTCATATGTCTATCAAGTATAATTATTTTTCTATTAGTCTGGTATGAAGTTTCTTGACTTTGATCATGTTTTCTGTCTGAGTACACCAGCTTAAAAGTGTGCTAGTGTCTGCTGAGTGTTTGAGCATATATGTGTGTATGGGATGATCTCAATTGCATACTCCTCGCATCCTCTCATCTCGCCGCCTCCTCAAACCATATTTGAGGAGAAGGTCAGAGGGGAGGGACCTCTGACATTCTCATCCAATGGGTTTTGAGGAGGAGACAAGGAGAGAGGACGCAAGGAGTATGCAATTGATATTGTTCCCGTGTGTGTGTGCGTGCTTGTTTGTGTCACACAAATACACACACACACACACACACACACACACACACACACAACAGCAGACAGACACACTGAGCAGAGAGAAAGATGAAACCGCCTCACCTGACAGCTGGGAAGAGAGGAAAACAGCAGATTAAATGTGCGTGTGTGTTTGTGTATATGTTTGTACGTGTTTGTGTGTGTGTTTGAGGTGTTTGCTTGAGATTGCACATATCTTTGAGGTGACCAGAGACCAGTTAAGTTTTGTTTGTTTGCAGACAAAGCGAGACTATTAATCCTGGTGTTCTATCTAAGACGGTGCCACAGGAGCAATTCACTCCCACACAATATGTCCACTTGTATTCCTTCAGTTCTCTCCTTTTCTCTTTCTCTCTAATTGTCTATTGATCTCTATATATTTTGTTTTTGTGTGCCATTGCTTTCTGAATGTGTGTGTGTGTGTGTGCGTATGCATGTATGTGTGCTCGTATGTGTGTGTGTGGCGTTGTATACTATCTCTCTTTGTCTATGCTGGTGTAGGTTATCAGTGGTGCATCTCTGGTTTCTGTTGTCCAGGCTCAGTGCAGCGGGACTTCGACAGAACAGAGCCATCTCCCATATCATCAGCCCAGGCCCCAACCCCAGCACCGGCCCCGGGTGTGAGAAGCCTCCCCCTGGATGAGACAGCAACAGCAGCGGGTGAGGGAGAGACAGCGGGTGAGCGGGCGGCTCTGAGGAAGACTGTATCCGTTGACGACCGTCTGATGCAGTCGGCGCCCAGAGAGCAGCAGCAGCACAGACTCCTCAGCAGGCTGGAGAGAGGCAAGAAGAAACTCAGGAACATACATGTGAGTACAGGACTGTGCAGAAATGTAATGTAAATATGTGTGTGTGTGTGTCGTGGTTGTGTGACTAAGAGAGAGTTTTGAGACCTTGGGACTATAAGGTTCTATCTGACATTTTTGTCATAAACGAGTTAGTCATATATACATGATTTTTAGATGGTTCTTCGTATGTCTATGAAGTTAGATTTTAGAAAGTTATCTCTGCATACACCCATTTGAATTTGCCGCTATAAGGTTCTATCTGCAAGCCTGAGCAAATACAAATGGACCATTCGGAACACATGTCTCTGCCATCTCCCTCGAAGTATGGTCTAGGTTAATCTAGCCAGCAATAATGTCACGCAAGAAGAAACAAAATCCCAACACTGTCAGAAATCTGAAAGGAAATGATGGCATGTTGTTGTTCAGTCATGACAGTAATTCGTCTGTTGATCTTAGTATTTGATGATGTGTTCTGACTCTATCTTGGTAAAATAGTGTTATTCTATCATTTGTGTATTCAAATAGCTACAGTTTTCATAAAAACTGAACATGTCTTATTCAGAAGTCCCAGATCCAGATTTATATTTCAGAGCCATAAGATTGCACCCTAATAAAATGGATTTACAAATCCACAGGATTTTGATACTCTGCACGTTAGGTACCTTTAAGACGAGGACCTTTATGGGTTATGAAATAAGAATTCACTACAAAACAGTTCTGCGATCTGGGATGTGAAAACTTTGATGCTCAATATCTCAGAACTATGCTTTGCGCAGATAGAATCTTATACCCCAAGGGCATGGTATGTGCATGTTTTAGACTTTGTGCAGCAGGGTAAGTGTGTGTCTGTCAGAGAGAAAGAGAGTGTAAGGGCGTATGCAAGTCTATTGTATAATGTCTGTAGAGTTTCTCCATTCCTTTTGTCGTCTGCCAATCAAACAATATGCCATGCCTCTTCTGCATTACTTCGATACCTCTAGGGTAAGTGTTTTTATATAACACGGTACAGAACACTTCTCTTGAAAACCTCACCTAAACCTCCTCAAATGTTAGGTATGACTGTTTCCTGAGTAGTACATTCTGTAGCCTTCCCACACTGCTATGAGTCATTCAGTCAGTCTGGGCTTGGCACAGCACAGAGCAGACCTGCCTCCTAACCTTCCTCTGATGAGGCACTGGAAGACAGGACGACTATCTGAAAACATTTACCCAAATTAGAGTAGATGGGTTTTATTTACACAAATACATGTTCCACAATGGAGCACTTTGGGAGTTTGCCATGAAGAAAATGTCCTGCTCACATAAGATACAAGGACATGAACATGATTAAGAGAGAAACACATTAACAAAACTATATTTAGTGTCTAAAAACCTAACTAATGATGGTATTGGAATCCAGTGTTACATCTTATCACCCGTAGTTGCCTGCCCTGCTTTATCCTTACTCCCGGTCGCTGATCCCTTGTAGGTGGCAGCCAGCTGGAGAATTCACTTGAACTCTGCACATTTCAGGTCTCTGCTGCTAGTTTTATCTGTAGGTTTTGGTAGGCCACTGAGTATGTTGTGTTGTCAGAATTAGGAATATCTTGAGGGCCCTCTTCAAAATACATACGTATTGGAGGGACATGGGGTACACAGAAGTATTGAAAATATTTTGAAAAGCAACCCAAGGGGGTTAAAAGGTCAGTCGGTGAACAGGGATGTAGGTTGACGTTATGCTACATTAATGACTGAGACTGGTTCTGGTTTCCTGTGTTCTGCATGGAGATTATGTTTATTAATAGATTTAAAAGGATTCTTTCTCAAGTTGTCTTTCTGTGTTTCATTGCATCCTCCCTCCTCGCTTCCTTCTCAATCATAGTTTGGAGTAGAAAGTCCAAGAGCCCTTCACTCAAGGGCCTTTCACTCTTTTACCTTCTTCTACAATGAGTTTTGAAAAGGAGGCAAGGAGAGTGGATGGGAGGAATCGAGTAAAGATAACTTGTGAAGGAGCCATACAGAGTAATGTGCTTTGGCACAATTAAGTGTTTTTGGTTGCTGTGCAGTTGCTCTGTGGTGGGTTTTCAAACAGCTTGACCTTTATTGTAGTGAGAACGGCCTTGATTTTCTCCTGGTTGGCAACAGGACCTAAAGATGAGGGGTTAGAGGAGGTATTCTTTAGTTGACCACTTCTGACCCTGTGAAGATGAGTGGTTATGGGAAGGGAACACTGGCGTAACCCTCTCCAACCAAAGTGAATGAATTGAGGAGAAACCTGAAGCAAAAAGGAGATTCAGCAACTCTTGGAGGACAATGGCAGTTGTAGAAAAAACTCTGAAGGTGGCGAAAAGCTGAAACTTTGAGCAATAAATACGCTTTTTTAATTCACTTCCATTCTCCTCCAAGAGTTGCTGAATTGTCTCTCCGCTTCCAGGTGAGGGGTTATGGAAGGAACCTCATTGCGTCCTCTCTCTTTTCTTCCTTCTCAATCATATTTGATTAGAAGGTCCAAAGTCCTTCCACTCTGACTTTCTTCAGTTTTGAGAAGGAGGCGAGGATGGGAGGAATCGAGGAAAGATTAATGGAGCAAGAGCTATACAGAGCAATGTATCGCTTTGGTGCAATGAAGTGTTTTGTGTTGCCGTGAAGCAGAAGCTCGGTGCTGGGTTTTCAAACTGATCAACAGATACAGTATTGACATACCACAATAATCCTAGTGATGGGGGGAAAATCGATGCAGTTACATATCTGAATATTATTTTTGACAATAAATACTCTGTCGTATCGTTTTGACAGTATCGCAATAATATTTTTGCTTTAGTTTGCTCTACCTGCACCAAAACTTGTTCTCCGTCTTCTTTTTAAATAAGGAGGCAATTTGTTTTCAGCAAACTCATTTTCTCATGGCTCTCTCTTGTCCCTCTACAGCAGACATAAGGTCAGCAATATGTTTGGACCATGGAATCTTAATAAAATCACAGTATTGAATCGCAATACATATAGAGTCATACGTCAGTCTGAAACGGTGTGAAACAGTCGCTAAGCAACTGTATCATAGCCAGATCTAATATCCTCCTCTGACATTACCATGGCCCAAAGTTTTCCCTGACTGACTGTGTGGCTGATTAGGAAACAGGTCTAATGTGTGTGGGAGGAAAGTCCCAGCGTCTCTGATGTAACATTGAAACTCTAGTTGACAGAATGACGTCCTTGAGAGATCGAATTTAAGGGGGATTTGTTTTGCCACCATTTGATGGTTAGGTAATAAGTAGGCCTGATCACTTCCAAGCCCTCTAAGCATGTTCCTTCTATGTTTTAGCCAAACATTCTACTGCATTTTCTCTTTGTCTCATTACAGTTGAATTTCAGTCATGTCTGTTGGATATTATCTCCATATGTACTGGCTGATAAGCCCCTCTGTTTCTGGACCATCTTCCAGTAAGTCAGCCATTGTTACCCGTAACTGTCAATATCAGGTCCAAATCTCCCTATGAATCCTGGGTAGAGCTATGGGACTGCTGACTCACAGAGGATGTCATAAAAACACATCTACTTCCTTTTTTGGCCTTTTCTCTTTCTCCTTACTCATTCTTAGATAACATCTAGTTATTACCTATGTAGTGCACTACTTTTAGCCAGAGCCAGATACAAAGAAATAATGGCTCTATCCCAAACTAATGGACTATTTGGGCAAATGGTGTTATTTGAGGTACAGCCAATGTATTTTACCTCTAGCCATAGCAGAAATGTCATTCCGGATGAGTTAGTCAGGTAAAAATGTAACCAATGTCTCTAAAGTAGGAGAGAGAGATGGAGAGAGACAGACCGCTTAGTGACACAACTATTCCAGTGTTTTTCTCCCAGGCCCGTCACTTAGGCTCCCGATGGAAAATCCACAGCTCTATTTGCCTTGGGTGTCATAAAAGACGAGCGGGAACGGCCTTTTGTTTTTGTGGAAAGTTTGTCTCGGTTCTGAGAGGGGAGCGCAGTGCAGCACAGCACAGCACGACAGGTGGCAGGCGGGCTGCTGAAATGGCCTTGATGCTGTCTGAGGAGGAAAAGATCTGTCTTTCTACTTTGTAAATATAGTAATTTGAGCGTGGAGCTGCATGGGTAGTTTCTTTTGTAACACTGTTGTTCTGTAATGTTATTAACTGCACCCCCCCATTCCCCTTCTTTTCTCATCTCCTCTCCTTCTCCTCTCCTCTTTTCGTGCTCGGTATATTCTCCGGTGTCTGCCACAGCCATCAGGAGTCCAGACCCACCTTCAGCCTGTCTATTAGTCAAACACCACAGCATAAAACCCACACACACACACACTCAGCCACACACACACATTATACACCGCAGAAACGCAGTCCCCACAGCTCAGTGGCAAATAATCCCCACACACTGTACACACAGTCTACACACACTTTCACACGCATTTTCTCTAGACACACATCTCACTAATTCTACACACATATTTTCATTAGGCTGCCATGTGGGGAATGGTCCTTGTTTGAGCTGTTGATTTTTTTCTGTGTAGTGGGGATGTTTCCCCTAAAGACTAAAAGGGTCAAGCTTGTCCTCTCTGACTCTTAAGTCTACTCTGGACCTCTTCTTCTGCTACTTTTAAGGTGACGGGGTTATCTATTTACCTTAGTCTCCAGCTCCATATTTCCTATCACCTTGTTTTTCCCCCCCTTTATTTTGACAGAGAGTCAATGCTGGGGTTTCTCTTCTAGATGATCCCTGTTTAGCACAACAATAAACATCAAACCTGTCCGTCTCTGTCAGTCTCACTTTGACTGACTGCCATTGAATTCCTATATAACAGGGTACGTTTCCAGACTCTCAGTGCCTCTCTGCTTTTATCCAGGAGCATCCCAAAATTGACTGAACAAATTGCTTGTTTGGGGCTTTTCTGTACAATCCATGTATTATTGCAAGAGAGACAAATGTTACAGTAGGTAGTGGTAAACACTATCAGGTACAGGTACCGGTGCACATGTCTCTAACTACATCATCGTGTGTGTGTGTGTGTGTGTGTGTGTGTGTGTGTGTGTGTGTGTGGTGTGTGGTGTTGTTGTGGGTTGTGTGTGTGTGTGTGTGGTGTGTGTGTGTGTGTGTGTGTGTGTGTGTGTGTTGTGTGTGTGTGTGTGTGTGTGTGTGTGTGTGTGTGTGTGTGTGTGCTGATAAACTAATTTCGGAAGTCAAGAGGGAGTTGTAGAATGCTGATGTTACGTTCGACCCCAATTGTCCTGTTGATATAACAGCAGGTGTACTTACAGCATCATTTCATGCACGTACACACGCTACTGGTATAATGAGTTAAGCCTACAATAATCCGCAAACACACGTCTCTCCTTGCCAACTGCTTACAGCTGTAATCTTCACCTGTTAATTATGCTACTGTATGAACTATATACAGTGCATTCGGAAAGTATTCAAATCCCTTATACTTTACAGCTTTATTTTAAAATGTATAAAAAAAATGTCTCTTCAATCTACACACAATACCCCATAATGACAAAGCAAAAACAGGTTTTTAGAAATGTTTGCACATTTATTAAACATAAAAACCCTTTACTCAGTACTTTGTTGAAGCACCTTTGGCAGCGATTACCCAAGTCTTCTTGGATATGACGCTACAAGCTTGGCACACCTGTATTTGGGGAGTATCAAATCAAATTTTATTGATCACATACACGTGTTTAGCAGATGTTATTGTGGGTGTAGCGAAATGCTTGTGCTTCTAGTTCCGACAGTGTAGCAATATCTAACAAGTATTATCTAACAATTTCACAACAAATACCTAATACACACAAATCTAAGTAAAGGAATGGAATTAAGAATGTATAAATATATGGACGAGCAATGTCAGAGTGGCATAGACTAAAATACAGTAGATAATATAGTATATACATACAGTATGAGATGAGTAATGCAAGATATATAAACATTATTAAAGTGACATTATTAAAGTCCTGCGGTTGTTGGCGGTGCAGTTGCCATACCAGGCGTTGATACAGCCCGGCAGGATGCTCTCAATTGTGCGTCTGTAAAAGTTTGTGAGGGTTTTAGGTGACAAGCCAAATTTCTTCAGCCTCTTGACTTGGAGGCGTGTATGGCCACACAGTCATGGGTGAACAGGGAGTACAGGGGGGGGGGGGGCTGAGCATGCACCCTTGTGGTACCCCAGTGTTGAGGATCAGTGAAGTGGAGGTGTTGTTTCCTACCTTCACCACCTGGGGGCGGCCTGTCAGGAAGTCCATAACCCAATTGCACAGGGCGGGGTTCAGACCCAGGGCCTCACTTAATGAGGAGCTTTGAGGGGACTATGTTGTTGAATGCTGAGCTATAGTCAATTAACAGAATTCTTACATAGGTATTCCTCTTGTCCAAATGGAATAGAGCAGTGTGATGGCGATTGCATCATCAATGAACCTATTGGGGCGGTAAGCAAATTGAAGTGTGTCTAGGGTGACAGGTAAGGTGGAGGTGATATGATTCTTGACTAGTCTCTCAAAGCACTTTATGATGACAGAAGTGAGTCTTACGGGGCGATAGTCATTTAGTTCAGTTACCTTTGCTTTCCTGGGAACAGGAACAATGGTGACCACCTTGAAGCATGTGGGGACAGCAGACTGAGATAGGGAGAGATTGAATATGTCCGTAAACACACCAACCAGCTGGTCTGCGCATGCTCTGAGAACGCGGCTAGGGATCCGTCTGGGCCAGCATCTTTGCGAGGGTTAACATATTTCAATGTTTTACTCACATCGGCCACAGAGAAGGAGAGCACTGTGTTATCCTCAAAGCAGGCAAAGAACGTGTTTAGCTTGTCCAGAAGTAAGACGTCGGTGTCCGCGACGTGGCTGGTTTTCCTTTTGTAGTCCGTGATTGTCTGTAGACCCTACCACATACGTCTCGTGTCTGAGCCGTTGAATTACGACTCCACTTTGTCTCTATACTGACGTTTTGCCTGTTTGATTGCCTCGCGGATGGAATGACCACTCTGTTTGTATTCTGCCATATTGACCTTGCCATGGTTAAATCCAGTGTTTTGCTCGAAAACTGAAAGCGCGAACCATGTCCAATCAGTTTCTCCCATTCTCCCAGATCCTCTTAAGCTCTGTCTGGTTGGATGGGGAGTGTTGCTGCATAGCTATTTTCAGGTCTCCAGAGATATTAGATCCGGTTCAAATCCGGGCTCTAGCTGGGCCACTCAAGGACATTCAGAGACTTGTCCCGAAGCCACTCCTGTGTTGTCTTGGCTGTGTGCTAAGGGCCGTTGTCATGTTGGAAGATGAATCTTCACTCCAGTCTGAGGTCCTGAGCATACTGGAGCAGATTTTCATCAATGATCTCTGTACTTGGCTCTGTTCATCTTTCCTGAAAAACATCCCCACAACATGATGCTGCCACCACCATGCTTCACTGTAGGGATGGTGCCAGGTTTCCTCCATACGTGATGCTTGGCATTCAGGCCAAAGAGTTCAATCTTGGTTTCATTAGACTGGAGAATTTTGTTTCTCGAGGTCTGAGAGTCTTTAGGTGCCATTTGGCAAACTCCAAGCGGGCTGTCTTGTGCCTTTTACTGAGAAGTGGCTTCTGTCTGGCCACTCTACCATAAAGGCATGATTGATGGAGTGCGGCAGAGATGGTTGTTCTTCTGGAAGGTTCTCCCATCTCCACAGAGGAACTCTGGAGCTCTGTCAGAGTGACCATCGGGTTTTTGGTCACCTCCCTGACCAAGGCCCTTCTCCCCCGATTGCTCAGTTTGACCGGGCAGCCAGCTCTAGGAAGAGTCTTGTTGGTTCCTATCTTCTTCCATTTAATAATGATGGAGGCCACTGTGTTCTTGGGGACCTTCAATGCTGCATAAATGTTTTGGTACCCTTCCCTAGATCTGTGCCTCGACACAATCCTGTCTCGGAGCTCTACAGACAATTCCGTCGACCTCATGGCTTGGTTTTTGCTCTGACATACACTGTCAACTGTGGGACCGCATATAGACAGGTGTGTGCCTTTACTCCACTACATTCCTAAAGAAAATAATGTACTTTTTACTCATTACATATATTTTCACTGAGACCCAAAAGTACATGTTACATTTTGAATGCTTAGCAGGACAGGAAAATGGTCCAATTCACACACTTATCAAGAGAACATCCCTGGTCATCCCTACTGCCTCTGATCTGGCAGACTCACTAAACACAAATGCTTTGTTTGTAAATTATGTCTCAGTGTTGGTGTGTGCCCCTGGCTATCCGTAAAATATCCATTTAAAATAAGGAATTTTAAATGATTTATACTTTTATATTTGATACTTAAGTATATTTTAGCAATTACATTTACTTTTGATACTTCTGTATATTTTAAATCAAATACTTTTAGACTTGTACTCAAGTAGTATTTTACTGGGTGACTTTACTTATAAGGTATCTTTACTTTTGACAATTGGGTACTTTTTCCAACGCTGCTGCTGCATGTCCCTTGTAAATACAACATGATTTTGGACAGCTGAAGCAAGCACACTATATTTTCTCAGGAAAATTACCCTTTGTAATTTATGTAATCTTCATCAGTCCTAATACATTAGAAAACTGTGGATAGTGTAACAACACATCACATACATCACATACACGGAGATGTGTATTACTCATAGCTTATTTATGTCATTAGTCTCTGTTTCTCTATGCACACACACACACACACACACACAAACACAGAGACCCATGCAGGACAGTACAGAGGGTGTATTAACCAACCTATTCCCCATGGACTAATCATATCACGGGACAAGTCAAGCAGGCTGTTCTGAAAACACCATTTAAAGTGTTGTTCTGCTCCATGCATTACCCCCAGCATGAAATATTAGTTGGATGAATTCAAATTGCCATTTTATTAAGACTAATCCCTTCAAACAAAACCGTTCAGAAAGGAGGATGGCTGTTCTGCCCTGATATACACACCTCCTCCCTGCGCAGTGTGTATGTGAATAAGATATGAGTTGACACACACCAACTGACACACTTAAAAATACATACATAACATTCAGTATATTGCGTACACACACCACACACTTCCATACTTTGTGTATAATTGCTCACGTCTCACCTCCCAGTAGTAAATAAAGAAATAGTGTAGCCACAGTATTTACTAATGTGTCGTTCCTGCTCTAGGGTGTTTGAGAAAGCATGCGTTGTCATTGGTAACCCCCCCCCCCCATTCTCCCCAACACACACAGTAACCCACACCCCTACCCTGGGCAGCCCAGCATAGCGCAGGCAGGCAGGGCCATGAATTTCAGCAGTCACTTAATATGGCGGCCGCAGGGCCTTGGAGGTGCCAGGAGCTGGCTGCCAGGAGGGACAGCGCGGCCGCGACCTCCCCCAGAACGGGGCTCCGCGCTGGGCCATGAATGCTAGCATTGGTCCCCTAATTAGCCATGGGAGAGGTCTAACAACCGCGCTACAGTTCAGCTGCTGACAAACAGCAAAATAAAGCCTTGTTCAAATTAGCAAGGTGAAGTGAGAAGGACTGGAAGGAGGGCTGGACTGTCTGGGGCGGAGAGAGAGAGTGGGGCTATTTTAGTTCAGATACGCTGAGTGTTGGTTTGTGACCACTCCTTTCTCCTCCCGTGAGAAACGTTGCGCGTTAAGACTCCGTGTGTGTGTGATGATAATTTACTCCACATTAAGATACTACTGTATTTTATTTTATTTATTTATTTTACCAGGTAAGTTGACTGAGAACACATTCTCATTTGCAGCAACGACCTGGGGAATAGTTACAGGGGAGAGGAGGGGGATGAATGAGCCAATTGTAAACTGGGGATTATTAGGTGACCGTGATGGTTGAGGGCCAGATTGGGAATTTAGCCAGGACACCGGGGTTAACACCCCTACTCTTACGATAAGTGCCATGGGATCTTTAATGACCTCATCAGACAACCCGTTTAACGTCCCATCCGAAAGACGGCACCCTACACAGAGCAGTGTCCCCAATCACTGCCCTGGGGCATTGGGATCTTTGTTTAGACCAGAGGAAAGAGTGCCTCCTACTGGCCCTCCAACACCACTCAGCAGCACCTGGTCTCCCATCCAGGGACTGACCAGGACCAACCCTGCTTAGCTTCAGAAGCAAGCCAGCAGTGGTATGCAGGGTGGTATGAACAGGGTCATGCTTGTTAGGGATGTTATGGTGCTAAAGAAAGACATTCAGTTATCAGTTCATGTTCACAGAGAGACATTTAGCAGTAAACTGGAATAATCTAAATGTACTGTACATATCATCAGCAGCAGCTCCAGTGAGCTCCTGACCAAGTCAAGTACTGGCAGTGCGCTATGATAAACTTAATATACAATAGAAGTTGTTGCCATAGTCTATGACTGGTAGGAACGTCGACCGAATAATCTGTTTTCTACTATTAAGAGAGAGGCATGACCGATTTCTATAGAAGAAACCCATTTTTATTCTCAACTTCTTAACTAATTCATCAATATGCTTTTTAAAATACAGCTTTTCGTCTATCTAGATGCCCAGATATTTGTAAGCACGGACACGGTCAATATGGGCACCATCCAAAGTACATATGCTTAAATCAGAGTTATTTCCATGCGCTCTAGGGAAGAACATATACAGGGCATTGGAAAGTATTCAGACCCCTCGACTTCTTCCACATTTTGTTACGTTACAGCCTTATTCTAAAATGGATTAAATAAATAAAAATCCTCGTCAATCTACACACAATATCCCATAATGACAAAGAGAAAATAGGTTTTTAGAAATGTAGAAAAACTGAAATAAACCATTTACATACAGTTGAAGTCAGAAGTTTACATACACCTTAGCCAAGTACATTTAAACTCAGTTTTTCACAATTCCTGACATTTAATCCTTGTAAAAATTGTCTGAGGTCAGTTAGGATCACCACTGTATTTTAAGAATGTGAAATGTCAGAATAATAGTACAGAGAATGATTTATTTCAGCTTTTATTTCTTTCATCGCATTCCTAGTGTGTCAGAAGTTTACATACACTCAATTAGTATTTGGTAGCATTGCCTTTCAATTGTTTAACTTGTGTCAAACGTTTTGGGTAGCCTTCCACAAGCTTCCCACAATTAGATGGGTGCATTTTGGCCCATTCCTCCTGACAGAGCTGGTGTAACCGAGTCAGGTTTGTAGGCCTCCTTGCTCACACACACCTTTTCAGTTCTGCCGACAAATGTTCTATAGGATTGAGGTCAGGGCTTTGTGATGGCCACTCCAATACCTTGACTTTGTTGTTCTTAAGACATTTTGCCACCACTTTTGAAGTATGCTTGGGGTCCTTGTCCACTTGGAAGACCCATTTGCAACCAAGCTTTAACTTCCTGACTGATGTCTTGAGATGTTGCTTCAATATATCCACATAATTTTCCTTCCTCAAGATGCCATCTATTTTGTGAAGTGCACCAGTCCCTCCTGCAGCAAAGCACCCCCACAACATGATGCTGCCACCTCCGTGCTTCAAGGTTGGGATGGTGTTCTTCGGCTTGCAAGCCTCCCCCTTTTTTCTCCAAACATGACGATGGTCATTATGACCAAACATTTCTATTTTTGTTTCATCAGACCAGAGGACATTTCTCCAAAAAGTACGATCTTTGTCCTCATGTGCAGGTGCAAACCGTAGTCTGGCTTTTTTTATGGCGGTTTTGGAGCAGTGGTTTCTTCCTTGCTGAGCTGCCTTTCAGGTTATGTCGATATAGGATTCGTTTTACTGTGGATATAGATACTTTTGTACCTTTCCTCCAGCATTTTCACAAGGTCCTTTGCTGTTGTTCTGGGATTGATTTGCACTTTTCGCACCAAAATACGTTCATCTCTAGGAGTCTCTTTCCTGAGCGGTATGACGGCTGCGTGGTCCCATGGTGTTTATACATTCGTACTATTGTTTGTACAGATGAACGTGGTACCTTCAGGCATTTAGAAATTGCTCCCAAGGATGAACCAGACTTGTGGAGGTCCTCAATTTTCTTCTGAGGTCTTGGSTGATTTCTTTTGATTTTCCCATGATGTCAAGCAAAGAGGCACTGAGTTTGAAGGTAGGCATTGAAATACATCCACAGGTACACCTCCAATTGACTCAAATGATGAAGATTCTAAAGCCATGACATAATTTTCTGGAATTTTCCAAGCCATATAAAGGCACAGTCAACTTAGTGTATGTACGCTTCTGACCCACTGGAATTGTGATACAGTGAATTATAAGTGAAATAATCTGTCTGTAAACAATTGTTGGAAAAATTACTTGTGTCATGCACAAAGTAGATGTCCTAACCGACTTGCTAAAACTGTAGTTTGTTAACAAGAATTGTGTGGAGTGGTTGAAAAACGAGTTTTAATGACTCCAAACTAAGTGTATGTAAACTTCCGACTTCAACTGTAACTATTCAGATCCTTTACTCAGTACTTTGTTTTAGCACCTTTGGCATCGATTACAGCCTCATGTCTTCTTGGGTATGACGCTACACGCTTGGCACACCTGTATTTGGGGAGTTTCTCCCATTCTTCTCTGCAGATCCTCTCAAGCTCTGTCACATGGAGGTTCGCTGCACAGCTATTTTCAGGTCTCTCCAGAGATGAACCCGATCGGGTTCAAGTCCGGGCTCTGACAGGGCCACTCAAGCACATTCAGAGACTTCTCCCGAAGCCACTCCCACGCTGTCTTGGCTGTGTGCTAAGGGTTGTTGACCTGTATGAAGGTGAACCTTACCTCAGTCTGAGGTCCTGAGCGCTCTGGAGCAGGTTTTCATCAAGGATCTCTCTGTACTTTGCTCCGTTCAACTTTCCTTCGATCCTGACTAGTCTCCCAGTCCCTTTCGCTGAAGAACATCCCCACAGCATGATGCTGCCACCACCATGCTTCGCGGTGGGAAGGTGCCAGGTTTCCTCCAGGTGCCTTTTGGCAAACTCCAAGCAGGCTGTCATGTGCCTTTTACTGAGAAATGTCTCCCGTCTGGCCACTCTGCCATAAAGGCCTGATTGGTGGAGTACTGCAGAGATGGTTTTCCTTCTGGAAGGTTCTCCCATATCCACAGAGGAACTGTGGAGCTCTGTCAGAATGACCATCGGGTTCTTGCTCACCTACCTGACCAAGGCCCTTTTCCAGCCGATTGCTCAGTTTGGCGAGGCAGCCAGCTCTAGGTAGTCTTGCTGTTTCCAAACTCCTTCCATTTAAGAATGTTGGAGGCCACTGTGTTCTTGGGGACCTTCAATGCTGCATTTCTTAGTACCCTTCTCCAGATCTGTGCCTCGACACAATCCTGTCTCGGAGCTCTACAAGGAATTCCTTCGACCTCATGGCTTGGTTTTTGCTCGGACATGCACTTTTTTAGACGGGTGTGTGCCTTTCCAAATCATGTCCTATCAATTGAATTTACCACAGGTGGACTCCAATCAAGTTGTAGAAACATCTCAAGGATAATCAATGTAAACAAGATGCACCTGAGCTCAATTTCGAGTCTCATAGCAAAAGGTCTGAATAATTATGTAAATAAGGTATGTCTGTTTTATATTTTTAATACATTTGCAAACATTTCTAAAAACCTGTTTTTGCTTTGTCATTACAGGGTATTGTGTGTAGATGGATGAGGAAAAAAAAATTTAAAATACATTTTAGAATAAGGCTGTAATGTAACAACATGTGGAAAAGGTCAAGTGGTCTGAATACTTTCCAAATGCACTGTACTTAGTTTTACTTTCATTCAATACTATACTGAACAAAAATATAAAAACATGTAAAGTGTTGGTCCCATGTTTCATGAGCTGAAATAAAAAAATCCCAGACATTTTCATATGCACAAAAAGCTTATTTCTCTCAAATGTTATGCACAAATTTGTTTGCATCCCTGTTAGTGAGCATTTCTCCTTTGCCAAGATAATCAATCCACCTGACTAGTGTGGCATATCAAGAAGCTGATTAACTAGCATGATCATTATACAGGTGAATTTTGTGCTGGGGACAATAAAAGCCACTCTAAAATGTGCAGTTTTGTCACACAACACAATTCAACCGATGTCTCAAGTTTTGACGGAGTGTGTAATTTTCATGCTGACTGCAGGAATGTCCACCAGAGCTGTTGCTAGAGAATTTAATGTTAATTTCTCTACCATAAGCTACCTCCAACATTGTTTTGGAGAATTTGGCAGTACGTCCAACCGGATTCACAACCGCAGGCCACGTGTAACCACGCCTGCACAGTACCTCCACATCCCGCTATGGGTTTGCAAAACTGAAGAATTTCTGCACAAACTGTCAGAACCGTCTCAGGGAAGATCATATACGCACTAGCGTCTTGACCTGACTGCAGTTCGGCGTCGTCACCGACTTCAGTGGGTAAATGCTCACCTTCGATGACCACTGGCTCGCTGGAGAAGTGTGCTCTTCACAGATGAAGCCCGGTTTGAACTGTACCAGGCAGATGGCAGAAGGCGTGTATGGCGTCAAGTGGGCGAGCGTTTTGCTTATGTCAATGATGTGCCCGGTGGGGTTATGGCATGGGCAGGCATAAGCTACGTACAAAGAACACAATTGTATTTTATCAATGGCAATTTGAATTCACAGAGATACCGTGACGAGATCCTGAGGTCCATTGTCGTGCCATTCATCCTTCGCGATCACCTCAAGTTTCAGCATGATAATGCTCGGCCCAATGTCGCAAGGATCTGCACACAATTCCGGGAAGCTGAAAATGTCCCAGTTCTTACCCTGCCTGCATAATCACCAGACATGACACCCATTGAGCATGTTTGGGATGATCTGGATGTGTACGACAGCGTGTTCTAGTTCCTGACAATATTGAGCAACTTCGCACAGCCATTGCAGAGGAGTGGGACAACATTCCACAGGCCACAATCAACAGCCCGATCAACTCTATGGGAAGGAGATGTGTCGTGCTGCGTCAAGCAAATGGTGTTCAAACCAGATACTCAGTGGTTTTCGGATCCACGCCCCTACTTTTCTTTTAATGTATCTGTGACCAACAAATGCTTATCTGTATTCCCAGTCATGTGAAATCCATAGATTAGGGCCTAATGAATTTATTTAAATTGACTGATTTCCCTATATATCAAATCAAATCAAATCAAATTTTATTAGTCACATACACATGGTTAGCAGATGTTAATGCGAGTGTAGCGAAATGCTTGTGCTTCTAGTTCCGACAATGCAGTAATAACCAACAAGTAATCTAACTAACAATTCCACAACTACTACCTTACACACACACACAAGTGTAAAGGGATAAAGAATATGTACATAAAGATATATGAATGAGTGGTGGTACAGAACGGCATGGCAGATGCAGTAGATGGTATGAGATACGGTATATACATATGAGATGAGTACTTTAGGGTATGTAAACATAAAGTGGCATAGTTTAAAGTGGCTAGTGGTACATGTATTACATAAAGATGGCAAGATGCAGTAGATGATATAGAGTACAGTATATACATATGAGATGGGTAATGTAGGGTATGTAAACATTATATTAAGTGGCATTGTTTAAATGGCTAGTGGTACATTTTTACATAATTTCCATCAATTCCCATTTTTAAAGTGGCTGAGTTGAGTCAGTATGTGGCAGCGGCCGATAATGTTAGTGGTGGCTGTTTAACAGTCTGATGGCTTGAGATAGAAGTCGTTTTTCAGTCTCTCGGTCCTGCTTTGATGCACCTGTACTGACCTCGCCTTCTGGATGATAGCGGGGTGAGGCAGTGGCTTGGGTGGTTGTTGTCCTTGATGATCTTTATGGCTTCCTGTGAATCGGGTGGTAGGTGTCCCTGGAGGGCAGGTAGTTTGCCCCTGGTGATGCGTTCTGCAGACCTCACTACCCTCTGGAGAGCCTTCCGGTTGTGGGCGGAGCAGTTGCCGTACCAGCGGTGATACAGCCCGACAGGCCTCTCGATTGTGCATCTGTAGAAGTTTGTAGCTTTTGGTGACAAGCGAATTTCTTCAGCCTCCTGAGGTTGAAAGAGCGCTGCTGCGCCTTCTTCACAACGCTGTCTGTGTGGGGTGGACCCAATTCAGTTTGTCCGTGATGTGTACACCGAGGAACTATATGAACTATATGAACTGTAACTCAGTAAAATCTTGAATTGTTTGCATGTTGCATTTATATTTTTGCTCAGTGTAATTCTATAATAGAATACGTATACTGTCATTTAAAAAAAAAAAATGTATATCACATTGTGCATACCTACAGTTTGTACACTTAGGCTTAGTAGTTATATTACTTGTTTTACAACAGCATGAGACCTCTAAGGTCCAGTATGTTAACATTCAGCTCACCACCCATCAGCTCATGAGTAGGGAGAGACAGGCTTGACAGCTGGCTTGATGAGAAGCAGTAGCCTGTCTAGATGTAGTTGTACAGGGCCGTAGGGTACATTATGTATGAGAGTTCCAGGGATGCCAAGGGCCTTAGGTAGTGTTCTTACCCTACAGAGAGAGCACTGTTAGGATAACACGCGCGAACACACGTATGCATGCAGCCACCACAACAACCACAACACACAACACACACACACCACACACACCACACACACACACACACACACACACACACACACACACAACACACACACACATCACACACACAACAACACAGCACTCACAGCATATGTTTTACTATCCTTGTGGGGACCTAAAATTGATTTCCATTCAAAATCCTTTTTTCCCCAGCCCCTAACCTTAACCCCTAATCCCTATTTCTATCCCTAACCCCAGTTACCTAAACCCTAAGCATAAAACAACTATGTCCTCATTGGGATGTGGGAAAAGCGCCAAAGAGGGAAAGAGTACCTTGTTTTACTATCCTTGTGAGGACTTTTGGGGATTTCCGGTACCCAGCAGAGGTCTCTTCACAGTCCCTAAGTCCAGAACAGACTATGGGAGGCACACAGTACCACATAGAGCCATGACTACATGTTACTCTATTCCACGTCAGGTAACTGATGCAAGCAGTAGAATCAGATTTTAAAAAATTATACAAAATACACCTTGGAACAGCAGGGACTGTGAAGACACACACACACAGGCACATGCATACATATTCACGTGATTACACACGCACTCTACACACACATATACATAGATTTTATATTGTAGATATGTGGTAGTAGAATAGTGGCCTGAGGGAGCACACTTAATTAGTTGTGAAAAATGTTTTGAAATGTAATGTCATGTAATATTTGTTATTGTATGTATCTGCCTTAATGTTGCTGGACCCCAGGAAGAGTAGCTGCTGCCCTACCAGGAACTGGGGGATCCTTAATAAATCTGCTTTTATTTTATTTTCTATCAAACGAACTTGTTGCAGATACAAAGCTGCGCGTCATGACGTAGTTCACATAAAAATCACCTAGTTGTAAAACTTTTAAAGAGACATTTCTAAGTGTGTCCATCCTGTTTGTATCTCTGTCAAGGGTTTTGGCAGAAAAGTCTTCAATAAACAGCGAATGTGCCCACTCTGGTCTTGGCATGTGTGCTCTGGCCAACAACTGGCAGATACAGTGTGGAGGGTACATGATGAGGTCATGGATAAACGCAGGAGAATTGTTATTTGTGATCTCGCAGCCAAGCACCTATCATCATGTCATCACCATACAAATCAAGACCCTCAGTATTTATTGGAAAGGAGCGTGAACCTCATCACTGTGCACTTTCACCACCCTGTGAAGTTGTTAACTCATTTCATCTGTAATAGTAAACTGTGCTTTCCAAGTCAGTGGGAGGAGCACACAACATAGCATCGTGTGACTCCAAGTTTGCCTCGACAAGATGGTTATTATGTCAATATTTGCACATTAAAAGCAATTTCACCGCAATTGTTGCATAATCTATTTCACCAACAAAAACGTTATCCCACCTTGTCTACCGTATTTTGCTTTGTCGACATTTGCAAAGTTTACCAACAAATTAGCTGTTTCCATCAGGCCTGTCGTGACATTTTTTATCTGATTTTTTGATTGATGGAAACCAAAGATGAAAGATGAGTTAATGATACTACAGTAGTAAAAGAGTTATGTATGGGTCAGCTAGTGTTTCACAGCCTGCTAACACCTCTCCTGCTGGGCGCCAGGCAATTTCCCACTTAAACAGATTATTGAAACTAAGCAGTTCATGATATCCATAAAAAAATATAGATTTTCTGTGTCTGTGAATTCAAGTCAATTAAATGTAATGATGCCTTTATCTCATTCTCTCTCTCTCCCACCCCTCTCTCTCTCACACACACTCCCACCCCTCCCTCTCTCTCCCACCCCTCTCTCTCTCCGCCACTTTCTATCTTCATACCTATCTCTCTCGTCCGGCCTCCTCTTTCTCCTGCCCACCTCTCTTCCTCTCGTCTTTCCCATCCTGTCCTCTCTCGTCCATATCTCTCCTCACTCTCTCTCCCACCTGTGTTCTTTCTCTCTCGCTTCTCTCTCTCTCGCTTCGCCTTCTAGCCCAGTCTTCTCTTTCTTATCAACCTCTCTCGGACTCTCCTATACCCATCTTCCCACTTATCTCTTTTCCCACCTCTTTCTTCTCCACGTTCTCTCTCCCACTACTCTCTACTCTCATCCTCTCGGGTCCTCTCTCTCTTCTCATCCACCCTCTCTCTTCCCGCACCCGTCCTTCTCCACCTCTCCCTTCCACTTTCTCCTCCTCCCCACCTCTTCTCTCCTCTCCCCCACACCTGCTCTCTCTCCTCTCCACCCTCTCTCCTCTCTCACCCCTTCTCTCTCTCACGACCGTCCTTCTCTCTCTCCGCTCTCTCTTCTCTCTCTCTCCCACCCCTCTCTCTCCCACCCCTCTATCCCCTCCCCCCCTCTTCTCTCTCTACGCCTCTTTCTCTCTCACTCTCTTCCTCTCGTCCCACCCTCTCTTCCCTCTCCCCCAACCTCTCTTCTGCTCCCTTCCGCCACCTCTCTCATCTCCCGCTCTCCCCACCGCTCCTTCTCTCCCAACCCCTCTCTCCTTCCGCCACCTCTCTCTCTCTCTCACCGTCTCTCTCTCTCTCTCCACCCCTCTCTCTCTTCCACCTTCCTCTCCTCTCTCTCCCACCTCTCTCTCTCTCATTCTCTATCTCTCTCCCCCCCACTCCTCTCTCTCTCCCACTCCCTCTCTCTCCACCCCTCTCTCCTCTCCCCCACCTCTCTTCTCTTCTCTTCCACCTCTCTTTCTCCATCTCTCTCCCTCTCTCCGCCTCTTTTCACTCTCGCTCTCTCCACCTCTCTCATTGTCACTCTTCTCTCTCTCACTCTCTCTGCTCACCTTCTCTCTCTCTCTCCCACCCTCTCTCTCCCACCCCTCACCCTCCTTCTCTTCTCATCTCTTTCCTCTCACCTCTCTTTCCCATCTCTCTCTCCGACCTCTTTCTACTCTCTCTCTCTCACCTTGTTCTTCCTCTCTCTCTCTCTCCCCACCTCCTTCTCTCTCCCACCCCTCTCTCCCTCTCCTTCCACCTCTCTCTCTTTCTCTTCCACCTCTCTTTCCCATCTCTCTCTCTCACGACCTCTTTCACTCTCTCTCCCACTCTCTCTCTCACTCTTTTCTCTCACTCTTCTCTCACCTCTCTTCTCTCTCTCCCACCCTCTCTCCTCTCACCACCCTCTCTCCTCTCCCACCCTCCTCTCTCTCACGCCTCTTTCTCTCCACCTCTCTTTCCCATCTCTCTCTCTCTGCCTCTTTCACTCTCTCTCCCCACCTCTCCTCTCTTTCTTTCACAACCTCTTCTCTCGTCTCCTCACCCCTCTCTCTCCACCCTCTCCCTCTCCCCACCCTCTCCTCTCTCTGCACTCTTTCTCTTGCCACTCTTTCCATCTCTCTTCTCTCACGACCTCGGGTTTCACCTCTTCTCCTACTCTGCTGCACTGCTCTGTCTCTCACCCTCCTCTCTCGTCGACTGTTTTCTCTCCCATCTCTCTCTTTCTCCCCCCAAGTTAAATAGATAATAAACAAAAGTTAAATAAACACTCTCTCTCTCTCTCTTTCAATTCTCCCCTTCCAGTAAAGGTCATGGTTCTTTCTCTGTCCTCAGTAATTACAGAGCTGTAGGAGGTGAACCTGAAGCAGTCCGTTGCATTGCTATCTGTTGCCTTACGCACACGCACGAACGCGTACACACACTCACAGTGACTGAATTAGCAGACTGAGAGAACCTCAGACATTAAAGAGGCAGGACAGCAGTACAGAGCAGCCTAGAGAGAGAATGACATTCACCAAATACCAACACGCTAGTCAGGGGGCCGTTCCAAATGGAACCCTATTCCCTATATGGGTGATTCTACAGAAGTGGTGTAAATTGCAGTCCCACCTCAAAAAAACTATGTAAGTCTCCTGTTAAGTCTCCGAACTTAGGACATTTATTTTCAATCCAAGGCAATAAGAAATATATTGTTAAATGAATATAGTACAAAGTCATTGTTTATACACATTTCTATTGAGAGGTGGCTGTCCCCAACACGGACTCCTAAACGTAAAGCAATTCATGATTTAACACTATTATTTTAATGGAACAGCTTGTTGTTCTATGATGTGACTACCGAAACACAAACATGACTGTGGAATGAATGTGCCTTAAACCACACCCCTACAAATATCACCAGGTGATGGGGCTTTTAAAAAGTGTCACTACCGACATCTAATATGTCAAATGTGTATGGTACGGTTTTGGGACAAAAACATATGTTTGCTGGGATGTACATCTGTGCAAATGACATAGCCAGCCATATGTTAGCTATGGGGATTCTTTAAAGTCTAAAATAAGTCAACATTTTCCAAATCGAAACCAAAATAATTGACATCACAGAGATATACAGTGCATTTGGAAAGTATTCAGACCCCTTGACTTTTTCCACAATTTGTTATGTTACAGCCTTATTCTAAAATTGATTACATAGTTTTTTCCCTCATCAATCTACATACAATACCCCATAATGACAAAGCAAAAACAGGTTTGTAGAAATTTCTGTAAAAGTATAAAAAAGTGTTTTACACTGAAATATAATTGACAGTGCATTCGGTAAGTATTCAGACCCCTTGACTATTTCCACATTTTCTTATGTCCACATTTTTATTCTAAAATGGATAAAATAAATAAAAACCCTCATCAATCTACACACAATACCCCATAACAATGAAGCGAAAACCATTTATTAAAAACAAAAAACAGAAATGCCTTATTTACATAAGTATTCAGACCCTTTGCTATGAGCTCAGGTGCATCCTGTTTCCATTGATCATCCTTGAGATGTTTCTATAACTTGATTGGAGTCCACCTGTTGTAAATTCAATTAATTGGACATGATTTGGAAAAGCACACACCTGTCTATATAAGGTCCCACAGTTGACAGTGCATATTCGAGCAAAAACCAAGCCATGAGGTCAAAGGATTTGTCCGTAGAGCTCAGAGACAGGATTGTGTCAAGGCACTGTTGGAAGGAGAACCCAGTCTAAGGTCCTGAGCGCTCTGGAGCAGATTTTCATCAAGGATCTCTATGTACTTTGCTCCGTTCATCTTTCCCTCGATCCTGACTAGTCTCCCAGTCCCTGCCGCTGAAAAGCATCCCCACAGCATGATGCTGCCACCACCATGCCTCACTGTAGGGATGGTGCCAGGTTTCCTCCAGATGTGACACTTGGCATTCAGGCCAAATCGTTCAATCTTGGTTTCATCAGACCAGAGAATCTTGTTTCTCATGGTCTGAGAGTCGTTTAGGTACTTTTTAGCCAACTCCAAGCGGGCTGTCATGTGCCTTTTACTGAGGAGTTGCTTCTGTCTGGCCACTCTACCATAAAGGCCTGATTGGTGGAGTGCTGCAGAGATGGTTGTCCTTCTGAAAGGTTCTCCCATTGCCATAGAGGAACTCTGGAGCCCTGTCAGAGTGACCATCTAGTTCTTGGTCACCTCCCTGACCAAGGTCCTTCTCCCCCAATTGCTCAATTTGGCCAGCTCTAGGAAGAGTCTTGGTGGTTCCAATCTTCTTCCATTTAAGAATGATGGAGGCCACTGTGTTCTTGGGAACCGTCAATGCTGCAGACATTTTCCCCAGATCTGTGCCTCGTTTCGGTAGTGACACGTGTGGTGTTAAGGAATTCAGGTAAGTATTTCAAATATGCAATACAAATAAAGTGTGTGAGTAGTATAATGTGTACGTGACATACAGTACATTGGAAGACGTGTGCTGAAAGTTAGTTTGGTGAATTTTTTAAAATAAAAATGGAACACCCAATTTGCACCACTTCTGTATAATGACCCATAATGGTGCAATACTTTTGACCAGGGCCCATAGGGAATAGAATGCACTGAAAAACGACATATGAGAATGACATCCTCTTTATTGATTCAGTGGAGTGTGTCTTATGGGCAGGCTTATTTCTGACCCTGGTATACAGTGCGCGATTGCATGTAATTGCTTTATAATGTAAATTATAATGGATTTAATTGAAAGGGGAATTTTAAGTGCTCAAAGTGATTTATTATTGAACAGCATAGGGACACTTGGGGTATTAAATGTCCCTCCCTCTCACTTCAGAATGCAGAGGTAGCGCTATACCTCCACTGGGACAGACAGATGGACAACATTACCTATGGGCTGTTTTAGTATGCACACCTAGCTCTACCTTTAGCTGTAACAGATGGACAGACGGACAACACCTGTTTAGTTATGCTCCTGCTGTAGCTCTGCACTATAACCTGTTTCGACAGACGGACAGATGGAGGCTGTAATACAAGCTGTAATACAAGCTGTCCAATACACTTAACATTTTCTAAAGCACATGGGCTGATAAAATAAATCGTTCATTGTGAGGGAACTATGACCATGAAGAAATGTTTTCTCCTAGGACAAAAGGGTGGATAGGTAGCGTCTTTCCAAAACAGCACGAGTTAAGAACATGTGCAGACCTCACAGGAGCCCTGGTTTTTGACGCAGTACCATGAACAGGAGGACATTGTTCTTATTCTGGTTAGAACCACTCCATTATGAGGTACACGAGCCGGCCCTGGCTGCTAGTTGCTGCTGACGCCATCTCAACTAGCCATACTCTGAATAATCTTACGCCGGGAGAAGAATACACCATATTCCACTCCAGAGAGCTTCAAGGCTATGCAAGGAGAAAGAACATGGGAGAAAGAGCGAGGGAAAGAAAGAGAGCGACAGATATGTTGACCTATGCATGTGCCCTGCAGGCATTCTCTGAGTACAACCGCCTAGAGTTTTATAAATAGAACATTTTGATCTCTTTCAATAATGTATTATCTGTGTTATGTTATTTATTACTTCCAGTTTCCCATCAGACTGCGCAGGAATGGACATGTAGCCGACAGCGATGTGAGAGGGCATTGAGTGTTTGGATGATTTCAGAGTCACGACTGTCTCCTGTGTGTGTGTGTGTGTGTTTTGTTTCTGGGAGTGTATGTGATGCTTACGGCTCCCAGTCTTCTCATGTAGTGGTTTGATGAGCGATAGTCTCATTTTAGAGCTGGCAGGAGACACAGAATCTGTCCTTACAAAGAGAACACTGCACATCCATTATACTGCTGCTCCAACACACTGGTACAACACACTGAAACACATCAAAGAAGGCACTGGAATAAAACAGACTGTAATCTGGGTGATTCGAGCCCTGAAATCTGATTGGCTGACAACCATGGTATATCAGACCACATACCACGTATGACAAAACAATTATTTTTACTGCTCTAATTATGTTGGTAAACAGTTTATAATAGCAATAAGGCGCCTCTGGGTTTGTGAGAAATGGCCAATATAGCACGGCTAAAGACTGTATCCAGGGACTCCGCGTTGCGTCGTTGTTAAGAGCAGCCCTAAGCCGTGGTATATTGACCATATACTACACATCCTCTGGCCTTATTGCTTAAATAGAAGAGAGGTGAATAGAATGTTATATAATTAAATTAAATTGAACGTCGTTGTCCATCTTGTAATAGAAATCCCTGTTTCGATAAGTAAGGTTGTGTCTTTTCTGTTTATTAAAGTCAGCGTAACGTACACACAGCTATAATGATAGTCATTTTCCCTCAGCATTCTGCCACGTTGTTACGACAACAGAGCATTTACCCCCTGCCACCAGTGCATTAGTTCATGATCGTTTCTTGGAAAATGTCTCTCTTCAATTGGAGGATGTGTGTGTGTGAGTGTAATGAATTGTTTCTTGGAACATGTTCTTTAATTGAAATACTGTATAGTGTACCATAGTGTACTAGTTTGTTCTATAGCCATATAAAACCATAGAAACCCTTGAGCTTTCTCAGTAAACCTACATTTGGAAAATATTCAGACCACTTGACTTTTTCCACATTTTGTTATGTTACAGCCTTATTCTAAAATTGATTAAATTGTTTCCCCTTTCATCAATCTACACACAATACACCATAATGACAAAGCAAAAACAGGTTTTTAGAAATTTTTGCAAATTTATACAAATAAAAAAGCATATCACATTTACTTAAGTATTCAGACTCTTTACTCAGTACTTTGTCTAAGCACCTTTTGCAGTGATTACAGCCTCGAGTCTTCTTGGTTATGATGCTACAAGCTTGGCACACATGTATTTGGGGAGTTTCTCCCATTCTTCTCTGCAGATCCTCAATCTCTGTCAGGTTGGATGGGGAGGGTCGCTGCACAGCTGTTTTCAGGTCTCTCCAGAGATGTTCGATCGGTTTCAAGACCGGGCTCTGCCTGGGCCACTCAAGGACATTCAGAGACTTGTCCCGAAGCCACTCCCACATTGTCTTGGCAGTGTGCTAAGGGTCGTTGACCTGTAGGAAGGTGAACCTTACCCCAGTCTGAGGTTCTGAGTGCTCCGTAGCAGGTTTTCATCAAGGATCTCTCTGTACTTTGCTCCATTCATCTTTCCCTCGATCCTGACTAGTCTCCCATTCCCTGCCGCTGAAAAACTTCCCCACAGCCTGATGCTGCCATCACCATCCTTCACCGTAGGGATGGTGCCATCAGTTCCTCCACAGAGGAACTCTGGAGCTCTGTCAAAGTGACTATTGGGTTCTTGGTCACCTCCATGACCAAGGCCCTTCTCCCGCGATTGCTCAGTTTGGCCGGGCGTCCAGCTCTAGGAAGAGTCTTGGTGGTTCCAAACTTCTTTCATTTAAGAATGATGGAGGCCACTGTGTTCTTGGGGACCTTCAATACTGAAGAAATGTTTTGGTACCCTCCCCCAGATCGGTGCCTCGACACAATCCTGTCTCAGAGCTCTACGGACAATTCATTTGACCTCCTGACTCCTGAGTTTTTGCTCTGACATGCACTGTCAACTGTGGGACCTTTCCAAATCATGTCCGTTCAATTTAATTTAACCACAGCTGGACTCCAATCAAGTTCTGGAAAGATCTCAAAGATGATCAATGGAAACAGGATGCACCTGAGCTCAATTTCGTGTCTCATAGCGAAGGGTTTGAATACTTATGTAAATAAGGTATTTCTGTTTAGAATTTATTTATTTATTTCTAAGACCTGTTTTCAATTTGTCATTGAGGTATTGTGTGTAGATTGATGAGAATAAGGCTGTAACATAACAAAATATGGAAAATGGAAAGGGGTCTGAATACTTTCTGAATGCACTGTATATATAAAAGCATGTGGACACCCCTTCAAATTAGTGGATTTGGCTATTTCATCCACACCGATTCTGACAGGTATATAAAATCGAGCACACCGCCATGCATTCTCTATAGACACACATTGGCAGTAGAATGGCCTTACTGAAGACCTCGGTGACTTTCAACATGGCATTGTCATAGGATCCCACCTTTCCGACAAGTCAGTTTGACAAATGTCTGCCCTGCTAGAGCTGCCCCGGTCAATTATCGGTGCTCTTATTGTGAAGTAGAAGCGTTTAGGAGCAACAACAGCTAAGCCTCGAAGTGGTAGGCCACACATGCGTGTAGCTCGTAAAAATAGTCTGTCCTCAGTTGCAACACTGAAGAAGCAATGTCAGCACAATAACTGTTCGTGGGGAGCTTCTTGAAATGGGTTTCCATGGCTGAGCAGCCACACAACCCTAATATCACCATGCGCAATGCCAAGCATCAGCTGGAGTTGTGTAAAGCTCGCCACCATTGGACTCTGGAGCAGTGGAAACGCGTTCTCTGGAGTGATGAATCACACTTGACCATCTAGCAGTCTGACAAACTAATCTGGGTTTGGCAGATGACAGGAGAATGCTACATGCCTGAATGCATAGGCCAACTGTAAAGTTCAGTGGAATAATGGTCTGGGGATGTTTTTCATGATTCGGTCTAGGCCCCTTTGATCCAGTGAAGAGAAATCTTAACGCCACAGCATACAATGACATTCTAGACGATTCTGTGCTTCCAACTTTGTTGCAACAGTTTGGGGAAGGCCCTTTCCTGTTTTAGCATGACAATGCCCCATGCACAAAGCGAGGTCAATACAGAAATGGTTTGTGGAAGAACTTGACTGGCCTGCACAGAGCCCTGACCTCAGCCCCATCGAACGCCTTTGGGATGAATTGGAACGCCGACTGCAATCCAGACCTAATCGCAATGTTCCAACAGCTAGTGGAAAGCCTACCCAGAAAAGTAGGGGCCAACTCCATATTAATGCCCATGATATTGGAATGAGATGTTCGGTGAGCACACACTTTTGGCCACGTAGTGTAAAACCAGTTAATATTCTATGAAGGTCATCTGAAGAGAATACTAGCTACACTCTACGTTTCAGTTCATGGGACCACGTTGGAAACAAGGGGATTTGCTTGAACGTGTTATCCCCTGGTTTGTACTCAGTGAATCCTTTTCCAATCAATCAACTCCTCTTTTTCTTAATTTGACTATTCTCTGCGGAAGTAGTCCACATATGTCCTGCTTTTCCAACATAGTTTTAGTTCAGTGAGATACATACTGTTTTACTATTTAACCTTTACCATTTAGTCTTTACGTCTGGTCTTTCCAGGAAAACTAAGGGAACTGAAGGGTGGGGGGACTATTGGCTAAATATTGATCCACTTTACTGAGACAATTTATGTAGAATGGAATTTCCCATGAATTGATGTTGTATTATGTATTCGTAGCTCCGTGCTCAAACATACTAAATTATGATATTCTCTTTTCATCCTCTACAGAGTCTTGGATCCACAGGCAGATACGAGACCAGGAAGAAGTAAGTGTCCTCTCGTTTCTTGTGTCTCGCTGTCTGGCAGCTGCACAATTGGGATTGCAGATAGAGGGTGTGTCCCAAATGGCACCCTTTTCCCTACATAGTGCACTACTTCTGACCAGAGCCCTATAGTCGTGGTCAAAGGTAGTCCACTATAAAGGTATTGGGGTGCTATTTGGGACGCAGACTTTGCATGTCATTATCAGAGCAGTCTCTGGTAATTACAGTAGAGAGATTTGTAAAGAAAAATCAGGAGTTGATTATAGTTGTCTATTTTACCCCGTTCTAAGCACTGTGCATCTGGAAAAGCAGTATATAAATCCAATCAGTTATTTTTGTAAATAGTCTGCAGCTCAACAAGTTTATTTACAAATCTCTTCATTCAAAACATTAGCTTTCAGCTAATTTGTTTCTAGTTTATCCTCAGCTCACCTTTTCTCTATGTCCCCACTGCAGAGTGTACAATATTTTATAAGAATGAATAAATAGCTTAAGCCACGTTCTAGCAATAATGAACCTCTTCGAAGACCTTCCGGGCTCACTGCTCTGAGCCAATAGGGGCTCTCTGATGGAGAGTGTGTAAGAGATCTCTTGATTGGATAACATGATGCAACCAACCTGTTGTGGATAGTGAATTGCTCAGTATAATATTATTTTTAGTCTTTTGCATATTTTACTTAATTCCCAGTAACTATAATTGCTTAGTATTACACTGCACATTTACAGGTTTGGCATTTGCTAGTTAATTAGCCAATCCAACAGCACTTACTGTATAGTGTTAGGTGGATAGCAGTGTCTGGCCTTGGCGGCTTAGTGGCCTTTATCTGGGGCATGTTGATGGAATATTATTATACTGTGTTGTGATGCCCAAGGGCTTCCGTAGCCATGGAGATTAATGTGCGTATTATCAGAGTGTCCTTGGATCTGGGATCCATAGTTGGGGGGAGGGGGTGTGTATGTGTGCACGTGTGCAACCATACTGTCCTTATACTGCAACAATAATTGGGTAAAAGATCAGCATTGGGCGGAAGACAGTCAAACAATAGGTGACCAGACATTCAAATCACCTGATATTAGTACGTCTGAAATAGACGGTACTTTAACATTTCAGTCATGAAAGTCCAAAACAACCACCTACAAGCATGCACACACACGCACGCACGCACGCACAGGCACACACACACACACACATGTTCATGTCAGAGGTGTGGAAACGTTTTTTTATTGAATCTTTATTTAACCAGGAAAAGTCCATTGAGACCCAGTCTCTTTTTCAAGGGAGACCTGGCCAAGAAGGCAGCAACAATCAATACATTACATAACTAAAACATATAACAATACAACAACATAAATGGGTTGTTCTGGCCTTTATACATGTCTCACACGTGTGCTGATGTGGAAAGCCACGCTCCACACACACGCTCCACACACACACACACACGCTCTGAGAGGTGAGGAATGAATGCATCTCAACATACTGTAGCTGACTCCAGATTTCACAGAGATGGGTAGAGGAGAGCGAGAGAGACACACACACACACACACACACACACACACACACACACACACACACACACACACACACAACCCATCTGTGTGTTCTGCAAATACATGGTTGTCATGATGTTCTGGCGAGAATGTAGTCTACAGCACTTTCTAACCTCCTAATGTTTATCTTAACCACTTTCCCTAAACTTAACCTTTAACCCTTAACCCCAGGTCAACAAGAACAAGCTCAAGTACTCTAGGACGTCATGTACTCTAGCCTAGTGGTTAGAGCATTGAGCCAGTAACCAAAAAGGTTGCTGGTTCAAATACCCAATAGTTAACCTATTGCCTGGTGTAGGAAGAATAGGGTATGGGATTGTGTGTGTTGAGTTGAGATGTTTTTTATTTTTATTGTCACAATAAAAAGGTGCAATGAAATGTGTTGTTTTACAGGGGTCAGCCATGGTAGTATGGCACCCCTCGCCCTGGAGCAAATTAGGGTTAAGTGCCTTGCTCAAGGGCACATTGCCAGATTTTTCACCTTGTTGGGTATTTGAACCAGCAACCTTTTTGGTTACTGGCTCAATGCTCTAACCACTGGCTCAATGCTCTAACCACTCCTTAAATAAGTGCCTTTTGAATGGAATCACTATAGAAGTCCATTGAGCTTTCTCCTGTCTGCCACACATATCAATGGGCTCTAGTGATTGATGAATGAATGGAGGGATTTGGGTCTGTCTGTAGTGTGTGTGTGAAGGGGCTATAGTCTTGTGTAATGCATCTCTTCTGTGTGTTCTCTAAAGCCTCTACTTAGACCCAGGGTGTGTGTTGGGTCTGCGTTGGGTCTGCTGTGTCCCCTTTCTTACCTCTACAAAGTCTCTATTCAAACTCCTCAATGGACCTCTGTAAAGCATTATCAGAGGAGTACAGGGGGTGGGTGTGTGTGTGTGTGTTGTGTGTGTGTGTGTGTGTGTGTGTGTGTGTGTGTGTGTGTTGTGTGTTGTGTGTGTGTGTGTGTGTGTGTGTGTGTGTGTCCATGAGTGCGCCCTTGTACTTGTGGCACATGAGCAATCATGTACAAGACCCTCACTTGCTCAACTAAAAGCAGAATTGTGAAAGCCCCTAATTCCAGAGACAGTGTGAAATGGAGCGAACCCCTCCAGGATGGAACTAATCAACCTGATTGCCTATTTATTAGCTATATCCCCTGGCCTATCTCTTCCGAACGCTGCCACTCTTATACCATTGGGTTTGTCACCATGGCAACCCACAGCCAGAAACGGCACTTCTTAATAGTTCCGCGGGCCCCACTGGCTCTCACTGCAGATGATGTAGTCATTGTGTGTGTAGAACATCAGTCGATCACACACACAATATGCAGTCATACACATACACACACACTTGACTACTTTGCTCTCCCGTTGACTGCCAATGTTGCAGTAGCTGTTCTCTCTGTCTTTTGATTATCTGAGTTGAGATGATGCTACAGTACCTTTTCTCTGCCGCTCTGTCTTTTACCTGCCAGTCCATTGTGTGAAGGCCAGAGTGTTTGCGAAGCTTGTAGAGTCTAGACTCTAGAGGAATGCTGGATCATGATGGGAGTTGAGAAAAGGAGCTGGAGAGAGGAGGAATATGTGTGTGTTTATGTGAAAGTGTGTGTGATTGAGTGTTGATCCGTGTGCTTGTTGACGTGTCTGAAGCTGTGTGTTGCAGCCAGCCAGAAGGCTTTAGTGCGTCAGATCACTGGATTTACTGGGCTTTACTAAGCTAGGACACTGGATCAATCCTTCCACCCACAAACAGACAGCTTGGCTACATACACAGTTTTGTTCTTCTATCCTCATGGGGACCTAAAATTGATTTCCATTCAAAATCCAATTTTCCCTAACCCTAAACTTAACTCGTACCCCAAACCCTAAACCTAACCTCTTACCCTAACCATAATTCTAACCCTAACCCCTTAGCTTAAAATAGCCTTTGTCTTCATGGGGATGTGGGAAATGTCCCAATGAGGGAGAATTTTCCTTCTTTTACTATCCTTGTGGGGACTTTTGGGGATCTTAGGTCCCCAAAAGGATGGAAGAACTATAATGTGCCCATTTGGGGATCTGATACTATTTCTGATTGTCTTAACTCTCCATCACCATGGAGCTTCTCAAAGTAATGTTTTCTTCACCTCAAACAGCAATTATTATTTTTTTTTTTACATCCATTGAGAATGTAACCTATTAGAAACATCTTTCCAGATCTATCCCTTTCAATAACCGTCATGCTCTGATCCGGTGGAAATGTCATAAAATAGGCCTACTTGATTACTTCTTATCTTACAGCTGTGTCTCTCTATCCAGTGAGAAACTCTGGGGGCCCAGAATATTTTATACAATGTTGCAAGTTTGCTAGCAGGAGCTTTGGGCTTGACCAAGTTTAATAGTTGATACAATGTTTCAAGTTCCTTGCAGACAGGCCATGCTTAGCCAATGTGATGTATAGGATATTTATTTTTATCAGGATATTTTATACCTGCTGGCTGCAATGTTTTTATTTGTTGGCTTTATGTGGGCTATTTTTACATATTGGCAAT
Organism: Salvelinus sp. IW2-2015; assembly: GCF_002910315.2. Taxonomy (NCBI): domain Eukaryota; kingdom Metazoa; phylum Chordata; class Actinopteri; order Salmoniformes; family Salmonidae; genus Salvelinus; species Salvelinus sp. IW2-2015. The sequence continues at coordinate 56,035,194 of NC_036858.1, forward strand.
GGCAATAGAAGTTACTTTTAGATTTGTATCATTTTCATTTAGATTTAATTTTGATTAACCAAATTACATTGATTTTGAGATATGAAGACTTTTTTTATAAATTATATGAAACTGTTCCACGAAAATGAGCATATGAAAATCATAACTGCCACGCAGATAAGTAGAAATGGCACGATAACTTGGTGCCCCAGATGGAAAAGGTTGCCAACCGCTGGTGTAGCCTATTATCGGCAACTTCAGGAAGAATCTGCCGAAAGTCAGGTCCAGGTTTTTTTCTTCTGGTAAGGTTATTGATCTCTGGCTCCCTCTTTAGTAATTTGTGTGTCTTAATTTTTAATCGCAGTGCTTAAAGCATCAGACGACCCCGTAGCCAACATATAGGTGATTTTATTCAAAAATAGGGTGTATCTGTACAGTATATAGAAAAATACCCATTTTATAATTTCGACCAATCAATTGGTCGAAAGAACAGGTGACTCTCAGTCAACAAATATGATTTTTTTGTCGGGGACAGCTCTAATCCAAGCTTTGATGACTACATTTTCAAAATGTCACACACTGTACTACTATGTAGAATGCTATTTACTCCCATTACTTGAAACTTTGTTTATTTGAGCACCTCTCGTTGTGTGATATCCATTATGTCGGCTTCAAACTATACTGAACAAACATATAAACGCAACATGCAACATGCAACAATTTCAAAGATTTTACTGAGTTACAGTTCAAATAAGCAAATCAGTCAATTTAAATAAATTCATTTGGCTCTAATCTATGGATTTCACATGACTGGGAATACATATACATTGCATTCGGGAAGTATTCAGACCCCTTTTCTACATTTTGTGTTACAGCCTTATTCTAAAATGGATTAAATAAAAAAAATCCTCATCAATCTACATAAAATACCCCAGAATGACAAAGCGAAAACAGATTTTTTGACATTTTTGCAAATGTATTAAAAATAAAAAACTGAAACTTTATTTACATAAGTATTCAGATCCTTTGCTATGAGACTCTAAATTGAGCTCAGGTGCTCCTGTTTCCATTGATCATCATTTAGATCTTTCCACAACTTGATTGGAGTCCCCCTGTGGTCAATTTAAATTGATTGGACATGATTTGGAAATGCACACACCTGTTTATATAAGGTCCCACAGTTGACAGTGCATGTTAGAGAAAAAACCAAGCCGTGAGGTCGAATTAGTTGACCGCAGAGCTCTGAGACAGGATTATTTTGAGGCACAGATCTGGAGGAGGGTACCAAAACATTTCTGCAACATTGAAGGTCCCCAAGAACACAGTGGCCTCCATCATTTTTAAATGGAAGAAGTTTGGAACCACCAAGAATCTTCTTAGAGCTGGCCGACCGGCCAAACTGAGAAATCGGGGGAGAAGGGCCTTGGTCATGGAGGTGACCAAGAACCCGATGGTCACTCTGGCAGAGCTCCAGAGTTATTCTGTGGAGTTGAGAGAACCTTCCAGAAGGACAACCATCTCTGCAACACTCCACCATTCAGGCATTTATGGTAGAGTGGCCAGACAGAAGCCGCTCCTCAGTAAAAGGCACATGACAGCCCACTTGGACAGCCCACTTGGACACATAAAGGACTATCAGACCATGAGAAACAAGATTTTCTGGTCTGATGAAACCAAGATTGAACCCTTTGGCCTGAATGCCAAGCGTCACGTCAGGAGGAAACCTGGCACCATCCCTATGGTGAAGCATGGTGGTAGCAGCATCATGCTGTGGGGATGTTTTTCAGCGGCAAGGACTGAGAGACGAGTCAGGATCAAGGGAAAGATGAACAGAGCAAAGTACAGAGATCCTTGATGAAAACCTGCTACGGAGCACTCAGGACCTCAGACTGTGGCAAAGGTCCCCTCCAACAGGACAACAACCCTTAGCATACAGCCAAGACAACACAGGAGTGGCTTTGGGACAAGTCTCTGAATGTCCTTGTGTGGCCCAGCCAGAGCCCGGACTTTAACCCGATCGAACATCTCTGGAGAGACCTGAAAACAGTCGTGCAGCGACTATCCCCATACAACCTGACAAGCTTGAAAGTATCTACAGAGAAGATTAAGAGAAATCCCCAAATACAGGTGTGCCAAGGTTATAGCGTCATACCCAAGAAGACTCGAGGCTGTAATCACCATTTCCTCATAAAAAATAAAAAAAAATGGCCAAAATTTCTAAATAAATGTTTTTGCTTCGTCATTATGGGGAATTGTGTGTAGATTGATGAAGAGAAAAACTATTTAATCAATTTTAGAGTAAGACTGTAACGTACCAAGATGTGGAAAAAGTCAAGGAGTCTGAAAACCTTCCGTGTGCACTGATTGTTGGTCACAGATACCTTTAAAAAAAAAAAAGTAGGGGCGTGGATAAAAAAAAACAGTCAGTATTTGTCTATTCTAGCCCAACACATCTCTTTTGTATAGAGTCGATCAGGCTGTTGATTGTGGCCTGTGCAATATTGTCCCACTCCTCTTCAATGGCTGTGCGAAATTACTCAATACTGGCGCGAACTGGAACACGCTGTCGTACATGTTTATCCAGACCATCCCAATCATGCTCAATGGGTGACATGTCTGGTGAGTATGCAGACCATGGAAGAACTGGGACATTTTCAGCTTTCAGGAATTGTGTAAAGATCCTTAACACCTTGGAAAGGGAAAGGGGGTTGGAAAGGGGGTTGGGCCTTTTTGCAGCATACTTGTAAGGTTTTGATTGTCCGAAATGGTTCCAACAACTCTTCTACTGTTGTCCTTCGTAGTTGTTCGGTATCCAGGGACTTGTCGTTTAGTCCTGAACAGAACTACTAAGTTGATTTTCCTTCCAATCGTGATTGAAGATACTTCTTTGAAGATAGGCTAGCCAGCCATATCGATGGTTCCCCAGTGAGGTGATGAGAGTAGCGTAATACGATGGTTTGAGCAGAGTAACAGGATGGTCCTACTTAAATCCGCTTTCGAAGATACTTTACTTAGGACAGCTAATCAGCCGTACCAGTGATTGTGCGGGAGGTGAGTTTATCGTCTCCAGCTCGTGTTGAGATTCAAAGTTCAAACCATTTTAAACGCGCAGCTGCAGCTTCACGCTTTTCTGGTCTGATATGTTAATTCGTAACCCATCATTCATATCTTTTGCTCAAAAGACGAGGTTCCGGCAGGCTGGCACGCTCTCTGACCTCACTCCGGGGCGGTGATTACTCACTGTGCAAAGTTATGGAAAACAATAATCTCTTATAAATTCTCAAATCACATCCGTATCTTAACAAAAACACTGTCATCATTTTTCATATTACATGCACAACCAATAGTATGGAAACTTTATCCATTTAGTGGGCATACTTTCAATGTTACAGTATTTCCTTTATAACAGTTTTAATGACATCACAAAATACCAAACAAAATGACATTAGTGTCCTATAGATCGCCTCTGACTATTCTCTTACCAAAGCACATTCCTTTGATGAATTTGGAGAGCACAGGCCTGGATCTTCTCTCTTGATTTACAACAGGACATGAGTTGTTGATCCCCACTAGTTCTTTTCTTCACCCTCTACGGATGAGTTGGGGTCTGATTTGAAGTGATTCATTGCAAACCTGATCTGACCTATTTGGATTCTCGTGGTCAGTCATGACACTGCCCATACCATAACCCCACCGCCACCATGGGGAACTATGTTCACAACGTTGACATCAGCAAACCTCTCGCCCACACAACACCTTACACGTGGTCTGTGGTTGTGCGGCCCGTTTGACATACTGCCAAATTCTCTAAAATGACGTCGGAGGTGGCTTATGGTACAGAGATTAACATTCAGTGGACATTCCTGCATGCTCCCTCCAAACTTGAGACATCTGTCGCATTGTGTTGTGTGCCTAAACTGCACATTTTAGAGTGACCTTGTCACGTCTGCTCCCGCTCCCCCCCCCCCCCGGCGCTTGACGGCGCCAGGCTGCCCTGCATCACACACTCCTATCATCCATTACGCACACCTGCCTTCCCTCGTCATGCGCATCAGCAATATTGGACTCACCTGGACTCACTCATCACCTGTTATTACCTCCCCTATATTTGTCAGTTCCCCAGCTCTGTTCCCCGCTTCTGCATTAATTGTTTTTTGGTTTGTGTTACCTGTTTGTTGAAGCTGTTCCTGTCTCGTTCAATATCTGTTATATATGAAATATTTTACTCCCCGTACCTGCTTTGTCTCTCCAGCGTCAATTCCTTGTGACAGAATGCAGAAGCCCAGACATGAAGCATCGGGGTGTACCTGCGTTCCGGTTGGTATTGTGGCATCGGCTCTGGGTCGCCTCCGATGGAACCGGGGGTGCCTAGCCAGCCCGTCGGGCTTCCACGCCCTAGCTGGCTCGAGAGGTTTCCTTTCCCCGGTTGGCTTGGATAGCGTCCATCCCACGTCGGGCCTCAGCCGGATCGTCAGTTCTTGTTCGCCCAGCCGGTCCAGGAGTTTTTTTGTTTGTTTTTTGTTTTGTTGGTGACGTCGGGGTGGATTCCGCCACCAATGGAACCGGGGGTGCCTAAGCCAGCCCGTCGGGCTTTCATGCCCTGGCTGGCTCGAGAGGTTTCCTTACCTCGGTTGGCTCGGCAGCTTCCCATCCCACGTCACACTCCACCGGATCTTTGGGCTCCCTCTCTGCAGCGGGATCGACAGGCATCCATGCCTCAGCCGGCTCGTGAGGCTCTCTCGCTCCTGCCGGTTCGTTGGGCTTCCACGCCCCAACCGACTTGCCCAGCGCCCATGTCTCGGCCGGTTCGCCTCTGGTGGGACGCCGGATGGCACCCCCAGATGGGGGGTACAGTCACATCTGCTCACGCTCTTCCCACCCCCTGGTGCTTGAGGGCGCCAGGCTGCCCTGCATCACGCACTCCTATCATCCATTATGCACACCTGCCTTCCCTCGTCACGCGCATCAGCGATATTGGACTCACCTGGACTCACTCATCACCTGTTATTACTTCCCCTATATTTGTCAGTTCCCCAGCTCTGTTCCCCGCTTCTGCATTAATTGTTTTTTGGTTTGTGTTACCTGTTCGCTGTTCCTGTCTCGTTTCATGTCTGTTATAGATTACATGTTTTACTCCCCGTACCTGCTTCGTCTCTCCAGCGTCAATTCCATGTGACAGACCTTGTGACAGTCCCCAGCACAAGTTGCACCTGTGTGATGAGCTTTTTGATATGCCACACCTGTCAAGTGGATGGATTATCTTGGCAAAGGAGAAATGCACATTTACAGGGGTGTAAACAAATTTGTGCAAAATCTTTAGAGAAATAAGCTTTTTGTGCAGATTGAACATTTCTGGGATCTTTTATTTAAGCTCATGAAGCATGGGACCAACACTTTACATGTTGTGTCTGGATGCATAATTAAAGTGTTGATCAGTATCTGATCCATTTATGTTACATTAAAACCTCTTTCTGAAATTACCTAAAGCCACTCTGAGATTCTGAAGTGATCGCCGAAATTTGTGATCGCCGAAATTCCCTACCCTGTCTCTCTCTTTTTCTCACAAACATTCAACATGTTTGTTCTCTCTCTCTCTTTTATATCGCTCCCTCTGATGATTCATTGCCAGACCTGCAGTCATGGCGACCAGGTGGTTTTAGTTTTTTCATTTTCACATTTAATTTTCACTGTCACTGACTCTACCTAGATCTGGGCTGTCCAACCCTGTTCCTGGAAAGCTACCCTTCTGTAGGTTTAGGTTTCAACCCCAGCTAATTACTAGAGTCAAGTGCGCTAGATTAGGGTTAGAGCGAAAACCTACAGGACGGTAGCTCTCCAGAAACCGGGTTGGAGAGCCCTGACCTAGATGAATGCTGCTTTTTAAAGTGGTAACCTAATTGAAAATTACACGTAAATGTATTTTGACGTTCTCATGGTTTTTAGAACGTAGCTATGCATTTAAGCTAAACAAACACCTTTCACCTAGCCGATAAAGTGTGTGTGTGTTAGTGTTAGTGTTTTATTTGCACGTCTCCTGATAATCAATGGTAGTCATTCCATCCACCATCCATCCACAGACAAAGCGTACTTCAGGGAATATCAGGTCGTGATCAAGCATCACACTGTGGGAATCCAATATGCAATCATACATATCCTCACCTTATCAAACACACACACACACACACAGACGGAGGGAGGGGGGGAGGGGTCTCAACTTACTATTGAGAGTAAAAATAGTAGAATACACCAGGTGCAATTTCAAAATGTGGTTGTGCATCAGCAGATTTTCTCTTATGTCACTCAATTAGCCATTTCAGCTAAGACTTTTTAGATTGGTAGTTAGTCTAGCCAGTTATGTTAATTTGTAGAATACCAACTGGGCTCGCAGGGCACCTGCCCAGGTGCCCTGACCTCCAGGGGTCCTCATTGATGCTGTTAGTCATTCTCACTCAGATATCATATTAACATGGCATAAGTCATTACAAAATTTGTAGAATTGCTGAAACCTTGCTTTAAAGGTCCAATGTAGCCGTTTTTATCTCAATATCAAATTGAGATAAGTAGTAATCGAGAGCCATACGTCCTCCGAAACCCAACCCTGCCAAGCCGCACTGCTTGCTTAACCCGGAAGCCAGCATCACCAATGTGTCAGAGGAAACACCTGCACCTGGCGACCAAATCAAATCAAATCAAATTTTATTAGTCACATACACATGGTTAGCAGATGTTAATGCGAGTGTAGCGAAATGCTTGTGCTTCTAGTTCCGACAATGCAGTAATAACCAACAGTAATCTAACCTAACAATTCCACAACTACTACCTTACACACACACACAAGTGTAAAGGGATAAAGAATATGTACATAAAGATATATGAATGAGTGGTGGTACAGAACGGCATGGCAGATGCAGTAGATGGTATAGAGTACGGTATATACATATGAGATGAGTACTGTAGGGTATGTAAACATAAAGTGGCATAGTTTAAAGTGGCTAGTGGTACATGTATTACATAAAGATGGCAAGATGCAGTAGATGATATAGAGTACAGTATATACATATGAGATGGGTAATGTAGGGTATGTAAACATTATATTAAGTGGCATTGTTTAAAGTGGCTAGTGGTACATGTATTACATAAAGATGGCAAGATGCAGTAGATGATATAGAGTACAGTATATACATATGAGATGGGTAATGTAGGGTATGTAAACATTATATTAAGTGGCATTGTTTAAAGTGGCTAGTGGTACATTTTTACATAATTTCCATCAATTCCCATTTTTAAAGTGGCTGGAGTTGAGTCAGTATGTTGGCAGCGGCCGCTAAATGTTAGTGGTGGCTGTTTAACAGTCTGATGGCCTTGAGATAGAAGCTGTTTTTCAGTCTCTCGGTCCCTGCTTTGATGCACCTGTACTGACCTCGCCTTCTGGATGATAGCGGGGTGAACAGGCAGTGGCTTGGGTGGTTGTTGTCCTTGATGATCTTTATGGCCTTCCTGTGACATCGGGTGGTGTAGGTGTCCTGGAGGGCAGGTAGTTTGCCCCTGGTGATGCGTTCTGCAGACCTCACTACCCTCTGGAGAGCCTTACGGTTGTGGGCGGAGCAGTTGCCGTACCAGGCGGTGATACAGCCCGACAGGATGCTCTCGATTGTGCATCTGTAGAAGTTTGTGAGTGCTTTTGGTGACAAGCCGAATTTCTTCAGCCTCCTGAGGTTGAAGAGGCGCTGCTGACCATGTCAGCATGCACTGTGCCTGGCCCACCATAGGAGTCGCTGGAGCACGATGGGACAAGGACATCCCGGGAGTCCAAACCGTCTCCTAACCCAGTACGACGCTAGGCCAATTGTGTACCGCCTCATGGGTTTCACTGCGACACAGCCCGGGATCGAACCCGGGTCTGTAGTAACGCCTCAAGCGTCAAATCATTTCTGTGTAACAATTAAGTACCTAACATTAGGAGCACCTGCTCTTTCCATGACACAGACTGACCAGGTGAATCCCTTATTGATGTCACTTGTTAAATCCACTTCAATCCGTGTAGATGAAGGGGAGGAGACAGGTTAAAGAAGGATTTTTAACCCTTGATACAGTTGACACATGGATTGTGTATGTGCCATTCAGGGGATGAATGGGCGAGACAAAAGATTTATGTGCCTTTGAGCGGGGTATGGTAGTAGGTGCCAGGCGCACCAGTTTGTGTCACGAAATGCAACACTGCTGGGTTTTTCACTCTCAACAGTTTCCCGTGTATATCAAGAATGGTCCACCACCCAAAGGACATCCGACACAACTGTGGGAAGCATCAGCATCAACATGGGCCAGCATCACAGTGGAACGCATTTGACACCTTGTAGAGACCATGCCCTGGTGAATTGAGGCTGTTCTGCGGGCAAAAGGGGGTGCAACTCCATATTAGGAAGGTGTTCCTAATGCTTTGTACACTCAGTGTATATAAAACTCAGGAAAATCACATTCCTGACTGCACTAGGCCTTTAAAACTGCAACACTTTCTCTACACCCCATGGCAAAATGTGTAGAATTGCAGGAAATATACATTTTTCTTTCTAACATCAAGAGGGAGCAGCTTTGTAGTGAATTCCCATCAAATTAAAAAAAATGTCTGAATGCTTAAACACTAAAAGTGATTCTTGAGGCACTATCTCTGAATGCTTAAACACTAAAAGTGATTCTTGATTCTCTGAAACCATTAACACTTGTAGCCAATGCATTTACCAAGTGTGCCAAACTGAATGCACGTTCTCTGCTTTACACTCAGTTTGCAATTTAATAACACACGTCTTGCAAAACTGTAAACACAACTCACTGCTTTACACTCAGTTTGCAATTTAATAACACACGTCTTGCAAAACTGTAAACACAAACTCACTGCTTTACACTCAGTTTGCAATTTAATAACACACGTCTTGTCAAAATAAACACAACTCACTGCTTTACCACTCAGTTTGCAATTTAATAACACACGTCTTGCAAAACTGTAAACACAACTCACTGCTTTACACTCAGTTTGCAATTTAATAACACACGTCTTGCAAAACTGTTAACATTGGTCTCTACATTGCTACACTTTCGCCTTTTGTTGTTTGAGGAGTGTTAGAACATTTTAAGAAAAAAACTAAACTTTTCCGCCTTATTTGTATTGATAGTGTGTTATGTTCGGAATACACATCCATACTTTACACATTTGGATACCTGTGTGTATGTGTGTTTACTACATGTATGACAAAACCTTACTGCAACCTGCTATGCTCTGCACACAGAAAAAGCAAAAACCTCCTGTGTTTTTAATTTATACTATCAGTGTGTAGTTGGTGCTTCGTGTGCTTATTCAAATGATGGTTTGTGTGTACTGTATTGATGCAAAAAAAAAAAAAATAAGAATTTGAAGAGTTTTGCAAGAATTGTTTGCTTTTGCAAGAGATGTATAATGTTTTGCTGGTTTGGTGTAAGGTTTTGTGGTTAGTGTGTAGAGTTTTGCAAAAATAGCCTAGAGTTTCAAAGATCGTGCCTAAGCAATTAGAAAAAACTGTAAATTAAACTGAACAGAACAGTCTCAACAACCAATTATTGCAGGATATTCCCTGCCTGGAAATGTAAGGATATAGACAAAAGAGTGGACTGAAAAATAGAGATGGAGAGGGGAAGAAATATAGAGATGGAAGGTGGACTGGAATGGAAAAAGAAAGAGTGGGATGGAAAAAAAGGGAGCGTGAGAGACAAAAAATATATAAATAATCAATAAAAAAATAAGAGTGATAAAAAAAAAAAAATTGTATACATTTATTCCTAAATTCCTCTTTCTTCAATGGCTGGATTTTCACCCACAGTGGCCAATCCACTATTCATTCTGATCTTAACTCCAACCTCCCCATGTCCACAGATAAACCCATCTTTCCCAGTACAATACCTTTAGCAATACATCCCTCTATTTTACTGTGATGTGTTACGAGGGTCTTGAACCTGCCTATTTGTAACTTTTCTACCGATATTGCCATAAAAATAAATACTTTACCCAAGAGAATAATAATTTTTCCCGTTGACTGATCATGGTTTTTCAGATCCCATTTGCAGGTCCTTCTGTACCCTCATATTAGGACATAATAACCATTCCTGGACCTGACTCCAAAAGCGACCCACCAATAGACAGTACCAGAAGAGATGTCCTATTGATTCTGTTTCCGCGTAGCAGAGTCTGCACAAGGCTGACCGTTCAATGTCCCATATATTAAGCATTCGTTTTGTAGCAAATATTTTACATCATATTTAAAATTTAAACAAACTGGTTGATGTGTCAGTTATATTTTTATATATCAATTCATAGACCCGATGCCAAGGTATTGGAACATTACAGATCTGTTCCCAATTGACTTGAATTGTATGTGGCATTGCTGTCAAACCTTGTGACTTGAATTGTATGTGGCATTGCTGTCAAACCTTGTGACTTGAATTGAAACTAATCTTTTTGTTTATACAGTTGAAGTCGGAAGTTTACATATACTCAGGTTGGAGTCATTAAAACACATTTCCAACCACTCCACAAATTTCTTGTTAACAAACTATAGTTTTGGCAAGTCGGTTAGTACATCTACTTTGTGCATGACACAAGTAATTTTTCCAACAATTGTTTACAGGCAGATTATTTCACTTATAATTCACTGTATCATAATTCCAGTGGGTCAGAAGTTTACATGCACTATGTTGACTGTGCCTTCAAACAGCTTGGAAAATTCCAGAAAATGATGTCATAGCTTTAGAAGCTTCTGATAGGCTAATTGACATCATTTGAGTCAATTGTGGTCCCGTGTGGCTCAGTTGGTAGAGCATGGCGCTTGCAACGCCAGGGTTGTGGGTTCATTCCCCACGGGGGGACCAGGATGAATATGTATGAACTTTCCAATTTGTAAGTCGCTCTGGATAAGAGCGTCTGCTAAATGACTTAAATGTAATGTAAATGTAATTGCAGGCGTACCTGTAGATGTATTTCAAGGCCTACCTTCAAACTCAGTTCCTCTTTGCTTGACATCATGGGAAAATCAAAAGAAATCAGCCAAAAGATTGTTGACCTCCACAAGTCTGTTTCATCCGTGGGAGCATTTTCCAAATGCCTGAAGGTACCACGTTCATCTGTACAAAAAATAGTACGCAAGTATAAACACCATGGGAGCACGCATTATTATTCTGACATGGCACATTCTTAAAATGAAGTGGTGATCCTAACTGACCTAAGACAGAATTTTTACTAGGATTAAATGTCAGGAATTGTGAGTAACTTAGTTTAAATGTATTTGGCTGAGGTGTATGTAAACTTCCGACTTCAACTGTATATACTAATCATTTTATGCCATTTGTGGTTTTTAATGGGTGGCAGACAGACTAATTGTTCTAGCTACCAAGGTTTTTTATCAGGGACCAAATTGTAGCTTATTCCCTATGTAGTTGACCAGATCTGGCCAAGAGTATTGCACTATATAGGGCAGTTTTTCCCAACTCCAGTCCTTTGGTACCCCATCAGCAAACATTTTTTGGGTAGCCCCAGACAAACTCACTTGATTAAACTAAATGAGGGCTTGATGATTATTTGACAAGTTGAATCAAGTGTGCTTGTCTAGGGCAACAGTAAAAATGTGTACGGTTGGGGGTACTTGTTGACTAGAGTTTTATAACACTGATATAGGGTGCCATTTGGGATGCAGATGAGACAAGCTACTTTTAGGAGGAACATGATGCACCCCAAAAATTAAAATGATTAAAAAATATATATTCCTCCCAACAGGGACACAGGATTGCATATTAATCATTATCAACCTGACAGAAAATAGTGAGTGATGTGTGAAAGGCATTATTCTGTGTCCCAAATGGCTTTGTATTCCCTATACAGGGCACTACTTTTGACCAAGGCCCATAGTGCACTATAAAGGGAATAGGGTGCCATTTTGGATGCTATCATTATGTGTGAGTATAAGTGCCTCGTGAAGTGTTGCGTCAGTTGAGTTAAACTCATAATGGGCTAAAGGCTTTCTTCTGGTCACGATCTGTGTGAGGTCGGTCTTGCGTGCTAACAGGTCAGATCAACTCTCTCGTGTGGGTGTGGGTGTGTGTGTGTCGGGTGGGTGTGTGTGTGTGTGTGTGTCGGGTGGGTGTGTCTTTGTGAAAATGGGATGTTGAGGTGTGTGTGTCTTTGTGAAAATGGGATGTTGAGGTGTGTGTGTCTTTGTGAAAATGGGATGTTGAGGTGTGTGTTTATGTCAATGGAGGAATGTGCGCATTAGAGTGAAATTGGCAGAGGTGTGAGGCTAGTGTATGAGTGTGCGTGTGTCTGTGTGTGTGTCTGCCTAGTGCCTACGTGTGTGTGTCTACCTGCATGTGTCTGTGAGTGCCTGCCTGCATGTGTATGTACACGTGTGCATGTGTGCTTGCCTGCCTGTGTGTGTGTGTTTGAGGGGTCAGTTTTAGAGGATTAAGTACCCTAACCTTCTTCTCTGGGGGACCTTGGTGATCTCTAGTCTGAGTGACGGCCCTGGGATCAACCCACCATGACCTCTAGATTCTTCTAAACCCCTCAGAGGATCAACGCACCTCACGTGCTTCAGCCCCTCTCCCTAAAACACTGTTCATCCTTCTTTTTATCATGTTACCTCATAGTGAATATGTGTGTGTGTGTAAACGGTATGATAGTGTCATAGGTATCAGGGAATGTGTGTGTGGTATGTGTGTATATGTTTGGGTGTGTGATCCATGTGTTTGGTGTCACCGCTCAGGAGTTTCCCTAGAGGAGTGAGATGTTAGAGATCAGAGAGGGACAACATCTGTCAGAGCAGGGGACATCGGTTTGAAGTGGCCGACAACCCTCTCCTAACTCTGTCTAGTTTCTGCTTTTCACATTTTTAAGATCTGAGGTTAATGTAATGGAGAGCTACTCTATACTATTGTATTTCTATACTATTTTTTAAATAATGTGTATAGAAGCTGCCAGAAGCCATTTGCCAGTATTGAATAAAATAAATATGAGATGTTATTGTTAATAAATGTCAGCTTCTCTTTCAGGCTCTTTCTCTCAGCAGTGATCTATTAGCGGCAGTCAAAGTTGTTTACTTGGAGCTGAATGCAGATCATCACCATTGGCAGCTTTTTTAAAGACCGACTCGAAACATGAATGGAGGCTATTCATATCTCAGAGTATCTCACTGTGACTGTAGCCCTAAATACATCTCAAAGACACCGAGTGAAGGCAAGTTCTTTAGAGGAGTATAGTGACTATGTCAACTGTCATTGTTCTCTGCTCTTTTGTTCCAAATGAGGCCAGGATGTTCTTATTTTCTTCAAGCAGTGTTCCCCTACTTGCTGACATCCATCTCCCTCTCTTTCTCTCTCTCTCCCCCTCTCACTCACCCATTTTCTCTCTATTTCTCTATTTTTCTATCTCTTACAATGTATTTCAGAGATGCATACATCTTGCATCTTGGCTCAAATGCATATAATGCCTGACAATTCCAGAAATGCATGGCTCTGACATCTAGTCTACAGGTTGGCCAAAGTGGTTCCTAATTTGCCATATGCCATTATTATTTTAAGCATTTTTGTAACTTTTATTTCTACAGGGTAGGTCACCATTGAGACCAGGGTCTCATTTGCTAGGGAGCCCCGTGAACATGAACACACAATAAATCATATCAATACAATACATACAAGATTCATCAAAACAAACACAACTCTCACATATTCCCTGCCTTAAACTCCATCCACATAGTTTGGCCTTTCAGCGGCTTCTTAAATGTCCTGAAAAGTCATTCTGATTCTCATGTAAAATAGCTGTTTGAGTGACTAAAACATCACCCATAATATTTGTTGGGGATAGAAATGCTTAAAATTTGGGAATCAGGTTTTTGAAAATAGAGGCTGAGTGGGCGGGGAGTTAATATTCTTAAGCTCACCTTGACTGACAGCTCTTTGAAATGCCTATGTCAAGAAACTTGAATGCAGTGAGCAGTGAAATCATCTCGAACAAATTTGGTGATACATAAAGCAGCTCAAACAACATTCAAATTGCATCAATGATGTCATTTGTTTTTATAAATCTCCCATTTGGCATGTTTCTTGTGATGCGGTTCTCAGCAGCACTGATGGATGTGTTGACATGACAACTGCGTCAGAGTTTTGAACGACCCTCCCCCCCTTTTTGTTCCATGCTGGCTGAAGAGCTAGCTAGTAACTAACACCAGACACAAGTATGTTTGCCATAGATGAATAGTGTAAACATTTAATTATATTTGCTGACACCCTACTGTTACATTTTGACACCAGTAGAGTAGCTATCTAGCTATATAAACTGCGCGTCTCCACATACATGCCTTCTCTGATGTTGGTTACAAGGAGGTACTTATTTAAATTAGGTAAGATAATAATGTTAAGATTGGTGTATTAAAATATCCTATCCCCTTAATAATCCAGCCTCCTGAATCCAAGTTTTTGACATGGGGGAGGGGACCAGTAACTTTATGATCAAACTTTATTACTGTAGAAGCAACAGTCATATTTCATACTTTGGTCATCATACTTTGATCTGGTTTCATTCAAATATCATCCAATTTCATGAAAAACATGATTTTGACTGTTTATGACCTTTAAAATTATCTTTACGTATTGATCAATGGAGATAATTGCTTTGGCCACCAAGCCAATACTTTGGCAGTGATATATACTGAATAAAAGTATAAACGCAACATGCAACAAGTTCAATGATTTTACTAAGTTACAGTTCGTATAAGGAAATCAGTCATTTGAAATTAATGAATTAGGTCCTAGTCTCCCCAGTGGTGCCAGGCCCAGCCAATCAGAATGATATTTTTTTGATATTTTCCCCACAAAAGGGTTTTATAACATAAATAACATAAATGTGGAGGTCCTGGGCTGGTGTGGTTACACGTGGTCTGCTGTTGTGAAACCGGTTGGACATACTGCCAAATTCTCTAAAACATTGTTGGAGGTGTCTTATGGTAGAGAAATTAACCTTCAATATTCTGGAAACAGCTCTGGTGGACATTCCTGCAGTCAGCATGCCAATTGCACACTCCCTCAACTTGAGACATCTGTGGCATTGTGTTGTGTGACAAAACTGCACATTTTAGAGTGGCATTTTATTGTCCACAGCACAAGGTGCACCTATGTAACGATCATTCTACTTAATTAAGGGCCACTTCCAGTATTCATTCTTAAGAGGGACAGTCTGTTCTTATGAGATAATTGGTATTCTCTTTAAAAATGAAGAGGTTTAAATAGCAAGGCGATTTATCTATCTCAGTGACACTCAGACATGCACATGCGCGCGCACACACACACACACACACACACATACATACACCTGTCTCTTATACACATCTAGATGTGTATAAGAGACAGCACACACACACACACACACACACATACATACATCCTGTACAGTCACTTCCTTCCCATTATACCTTTCCACCCCACTGCCCCCCCCCCCCCGCTCTTCATCTGTTGCCACCTGTTGCCTTTCAATGGGAACCATGGAAACAGTAGAATCTAGAGGCACTGTGGAACCATTAAACAGTCAATGTTCAATGTTGCGTGTGTGTGTGGCATCTGATTCACCTACATGGACTCACACTACAAGTGTTTGTAGTTATGAAATGTCATATCATCAGTTACATGGAACTGTGAAAGCAACGGACACTTTACACAGAATGTTTATTCATACATTAGGGACACATGTTGACCTTCCCTGCTGAAAAGAATTGCATAGACCAGCATAAATGTCATGCTGGTCAAGGTGGTAAGACCAGCATGGTCTAGCTGGTTCTGCTGGCTGACCAGCATGGTCTAGCTTGTTATTCTGGCAGACCATTATGGTCAAGCTGGTCTGACCAGCATGGTCTAGTTGGTTATGCTGGCAAACCAGCCTTCATTGTGTTTTCGCTGGTCACCAGCCTTCATTGTGTTTTCGCTGGTGACCAGCCTTCATTGTGTTTTTGCTGGTGACCAGCCTTCATTGTGTTTTCGCTGGTGACCAGCCTTTCATTGTGTTTTTCGCTGGTGACCAGCCTTCATGTGTTTTCGCTGGTGACCAGCCTTCATTGTGTTTTTACCGCTTGGTGTGACCAGCCTTCATTGTGTTTTCGCTGGTGACCAGCCTCCATTGTGTTTTCGCGGTTGACCAGCCTTCATTGTGTTTTCGCTGGTGACCAGCCTTCATTGTGTTTTCGCTGGTGACCAGCCTTCATTGTGTTTTCGCTGGTGACCAGCCTTCCCTGTCTTTTGTACACTGGTAACCAGCATAAGCTAAAGCAAAACCAGTTTAGAGTTACATTAAGCTGGCTTGCAAAGTTACATTTAATATCTATTGGAATCCAGCCAGAGTGGATTCCCCCAATCTGCAATCAGAATGACTGCTAGGGTTAGAAATATTAATACATGACACTACTGTACCTAAACCATCTCCAAATCAAAGTGTATTTGTCACGTGCGCCAAATACAACAGGTGTAGACCTTACAGTGAAATTCTTACTTACAGGCTCTAACCAACAGTGCAAAAAATGTATTAGGTGAACAATAGGTAGGTAAATAAATAAAACAACAGTAAAAAGACAGCTAAAAATAACAGTAGTGAGGCTATAACAGTAGCGAGGCTACATGCAGGCACCGGTTAGTCGGGCTGATTTGAGGTAGTATGTACATGTAGATATGGTTAAAGTGAGTATGCATATATGATAAACAAAGAGTAGCAGTAGCGTAAAAGAGGTGGTGGTGGGTGGTGGGACACAATGCAGATAGCCCAGTTAGCCAATGTGCTGGGGCACTGGTTGGTCGGGCCAATTGCGGTAGTATGTACATGAATGTATAGTTAAAGTGACTATGCATATATGATAAACAGAGAGTAGCAGTAGCGTAAAAGAGGGGTTGGAGGGGGGGCACACAATGCAAATAGTCTGGGTAGCCATTTGATTACCTGTTCAGGAGTCTTATGGCTTGGAGGTAAAAACTGTTGAGAAGCCTTTTTGTCCTAGACTTGGCACTCCGGTACCGCTTGCCATGCGGTAGTAGAGAGAACAGTCTATGACTGGGGTAGCTGGGGTCTTTGACATTTTTTAGGGCCTTTCTCTGACACCGGCTGGTGTAGAGGTCCTGGATGGCAGGCAGCTTAGCCCCAGTGATGTACTGGGCCGTACGCACTACCCTCTGTACTGCCTTGCGGTCGGAGGCCGAGCAGTTGCCGTACCAGGCAGTGATGCAACCAGTCAGGATGCTCTCAATGTTGCAGCTGTAGAACCTTTTGAGGATCTCAGGACCCATGCCAAATCTTTTTAGTTTCCTGAGGGGGAATAGGCCTTGTGGTGCCCTCTTCACGACTGTCTTGGTGTGTTTGGACCATTCTAGTTTGTTGGTGATGTGGACATCAAGGAACTTGAAGCTCTCAACCTGCTCCACTACATCCCCGTCGATGAGAATGGAGACGTGCTCGGTCCTCTTTTTCCTGTAGTCCACAATCAGCTCCTTAGTCTTGGTTACGTTGAGGGATAGGTTGTTATTCTGGCACCACCCGGCCAGGTCTCTGACCTCCTCCCTGTAGGCTGTCTCGTCATTGTCGGTGATCAGGTCTACCACTGTTGTGTCGTCTGCAAACTTAATGATGGTGTTGGAGTCGTGCCTGGCCATGCAGTCGTGGGTGAACAGGGAGTACAGGAGGGGACTGAGCATGCACTCCTTGGGGGCTCCAGTGTTGAGGATCAGCGTGGCAGATGTGTTGCTACCTACCCTCACCACCAGGGGGCGGCCCATCAGGAAGTCCAGGATCCAGTTGCAGAGGGAGGTGTTTAGTCCCAGGTTCCTTAGCTTAGTGATGAGCTTTGAGGGTACTATGGTGTTGAACGCTGAGCTGTAGTCAATGAATAGTATTCTCACAGATGTTCCTTTTGTCCAGTGTGGAGTGCAATAGAGAGTGCATCATCTGTGAATCTGTTTGGGTGGTATGCAAATTGCAGTGGGTCTAGGGTTTCTGGGATAATGGTGTTGATGTGAGCCATGACCAACCTTTCAAAACACTTCATGGCTACGGACGTGAGTGCTATGGGTCTGTAGTCATTTAGGCAGGTTGCCTTAGTGTTCTTGTGCACAGGGACTATGGTGGTCTGCTTGAAACATGTTGGTATTACAGACTCAATCAGGGACATGTTGAAAATGTCAGTGAAGACACCTGCCAGTTGGTCAGCACATGCCCGGAGCACACTATCCTGGTAATTCGTCTGGCCCCGCAGCCTTGTGAATGTTGACCTGTTTAAAGGTCTTACTCACGTCGGCTACGGAGAGCGTGATCACATCTAAACTTGAACAAACATTTCAGTAACGTGTGCAATAAGTCCAATTAGCAGATTGGATTAGTTTAGAAAAATGTATGTTATTTATCTTTGTGTAGGTAAAGATAAATTAATTGATTAATCAATCAATGTAAATTCAAAAACACATGTATTGAAACAAATAATTTTGAAAATCTAACCACAATAGAGCATGCTAGGAAATATGCTCATGATGGGCATGGTTTTGTAGAATAGCAAATTACAATTACTTGGGAGTCAACCACACTTGAGATTTGAACTCGCAACCTCTCGGTTGCCAGAAACCTGAAGTTCCTTCTACGCCACTGAATCTGTGGGTATGTGTCACGGATCCCTCCGGAACTTTCATTACGCACACCTGTCCCCTATTCCCACTGATTAGTACTTGTATAAGTGTGCCCTTTGGTTTCCATTGGGCTGTTCATTATTGTTACAATGACCGTTGGTTCATGTGAGTACCTGTGCTGTGTGTTTTGGCTTTCGTGCCATTGTGGATTGTGCGGATGATTACGGGTCTCATCCCGTGTGGTATCATTGTGCGCGTGTGTTATTTATTTGAGGTACTCCTCGCTCTTTTGTTTGGGTTTCAACCCTGTGTTTTGTATAGTATTTGTTTGGTCTTCGTCTCCGTGCCTTTACACGGCACGCTGCAACTGGTCCGTCCGGAGCCGCCGCAACTTCGGCAGCTGCAACTGGGTCGTCCGACGACGCAACTTTTGCAGCTACAACCTTTCTGTCTGACACCGCCACAACCGGTCCATCCAACGCCACTGCTATTGGTCTGTCCAACGGCGCTGCAACTTTGGCAGCGGCAACTGGCCCGACCGACGACAACGCAGCGTCGGCAGCAGCGTTGGGTCGTGATCGGCCTGCACTGCGTTCCTGTGATCGTCCGTGAGGCCGGTGTTGCGCTGCTGGTGCAGCACGTCGGGGGTGGGGGGGTACTGTCACGGATCCCTCCGGAACTTTCATTACGCACACCTATTCCCACTGATTGTATTTGTATATATGAGCCCTTTGGTTTCCATTGGGCGGTCGATTATTGTTACAATGTCCGTTGGTGCGTGTGTTTTGGCTTTCGTGCCATTATTGATTGCGCAGATGATTACGGGTCTCATCCCGTGGGTTAAACATTGTGTTATTTATTCGAGGTACTCTTCGCTTTTTTGTATTGGGTTTCTACCCTGTGTTTTTGTATAGTGTTTGTTTTGCCCTGTGCCTTTACACGGCACGCCATAATTTGGGTAAGATTTTTTTTTAACTATTACGCATTCCTGCGTCTGTCTCCCGAATCATTTTATACTAACGTGACAGTATGATAAAGATTGTCAAAAGATTAGAACCAATAGACATTCTAACATTTCCCCTGTAGGTGAACCCTTTTGGGTGCCACATACTGTAAAACAATTTGATATCTCCCTGTAGCGGAACCCTTTTGAGTTCCATTTAGAACCCTTTCACGAAGAACCCTCTGATTCCAAGTAGAACCAATAAAAGGTTAAACATTTATACTTATAGGATACTTCTGATGTGCTTATGGCAGACACTGTTAAAAATGTAGTTGCCGTTTACTGAGTTGCCGTAACAATACAGTATTTTTACATTTTGATTAAGGTATTGTTTTAAAATGACTTGTTTACCACACTTACACTTCACTTTCAAATTTAGGTGGGGCAATGTGTTGGCAGGCGCTCCAGCGTATTTGGGAGCATGGTCTAAAATATGTTGCATTTGTGCCCGCCGTTAGTGGAAGTGTTGTACCAGTTTAAGTGGTTTTATCATTATGCTGATGAAGGTTGAGCACCTCATTTGTCCACTCTGAGTTCTACAATCTTTGTAAGAGCTTGTGAAAATCAAGATCTGCACTGTTAAGACGTTACTGTGCTTTTTCCAGTAACTTAACACTCGGAGCGCCAGAATTCCAATCCTACTAGACTGGCCATGATGGTTGATATTTACATTTTATAAATACTCCATAATAAATTAGAAATGGCTAAATGAATGCAATTATTATGTTAAAATAGGCCATAGGAACATCAGGACACAAAATTGTAATCGGTCAGAAAATGTATTGATTTATCCAGAAGCACATAAACTGTAAATACTAAAATAAGATGATAGTCTATTTTCTAACTGTGTAAGAGAAGTTTCCTGCCCAGCTGGCCCGTCAAAACAACACCTAAACTATATTGAAACTAATTTCACACAAAATAATAGATGTGGCCTAAAGACAAGATTAAATAGTCTGATGGGTGACTTATCAATTGTCAAATAGAGAATGAAGAGACTGATGACCTGCACAGTGTGCATTGACTGCATGCATTGACAAGGAAGAGCAGGAGCTTAACAAATAGCACTTCTTCCATATCATCCTACAGAGTACCTTATCAAAAAGAGCAGATTCCAACATTTCTAATAACCTATTTTTGCCCAAAGAACTCTACAAATTGCGCGGGTGGACTGTTTCAAAATATAACTTTGTCCTAGAATAAACGTGGTTCCATGCATTACTCATGTGAGTAGGCACACATGATGGAGTAGGCTCCATTTTCTTCTGTTATTCGCTTATATGCTTACTGTGTGTTGACTGTGGCATTGCAGGGTCTGTGATGTCAAGTTGATTTCATTGACATAGGGCAGCCATAGCCTTGCACAGATATACAGTACCAGTCAAAAGTTTGGACACACCTACTCATTCAAGAGTTTTTTTTATTTTCTACTATTTTCTACATTGTGGAATAATAGTGAAGACATCAAAACTATGAAATAACATCTGGAATCATGTAGTAACCAAAAAAAGTGTTAAACAAATCTAAATATATTTGAGATTTTTCAAAGTAGCCACCCTTTGCCTTGATGACAGCTTTGCACGTGCTTGGCATTCTCTCAACCAGCTTCACCTGGAATGCTTTTCCAACAGTCTTGAAGGAGTTCCCACATATATTGAGCACTTGTTGGCTGCTTTCCTTCACTCTGCGGTTCAACTCATCCCAAACCATCTGTTGGGTTGAGGTCGGGTGATTTGTGGAGGCTAGGTCATCTGATGCAGCACTCCATCACTTTCCTTCTTGGTCAAATAGCCCTTACACAGCCTGGAGGTGTGTTGGGTCATTGTCCTGTTGTTAAACAAATGATAGTCCCACTAAGCGCAAACTAGATGGGATGGTGTTATGCTGGTGCTGGTTAAGTGAGCCTTGAATTCTAAATAAATCACTGACAGTGTCACCAGCAAAGCACCCCCACACCATCACACCTCCTCCTCTATGCTTCGCGGTGGGAACCACACATGTGGAGATCACCATTCACGTACTCGGCGTCTCACAAAGACACAGCGGTTGGAACCAAAAATTGCAAATTTGGACTCATCAGACCAACGGACAGATTTCCACCGGTCTAATGTCCATTGCTTGTTTCTTGGCCCAAGCAAGTCTCTTCTTATTATTGGTGTCCTTTAGTAGTGGTTTCTTTGCAGCAATTAGACCATGAAGGCTTGATTCACACAGTCTCCTCTGAACAGTTGATGTTGAGATGTCTGTTACTTGAAATCTGTGAAGCATTTATTTGGGCTGCAATTTCTGAGGCTGGTAACTCAAATGAACGTATCCTCTGCAGCAGAGGTAACTCTGGGTGTTCCTTTCCTGTGGCAGTCCTCGTGAGATCCAGTTTTACCGTAGCTGTAACGATGTGTGCTAAGAGTCGGGAAGCAAGTTCAGGGAGTGAGTGTTTTAATAATTAAACACAACATAATACAAAATAAGTAACACGAACAACGCACAGACATGACACATGAACAGAAACAATAATGCCTGGGGGAAGCAACCAAAGGGAGTGCCATAAATAGGGCAGGTAATCAAGGAGGTGATGGAGTCCAGGTGAGTCCGATGATGCGCAGGTACGCGTAACGATGGTGACAGGTGTGCGCAATAACAAGTGGCCTGGTGACCTAGAGACCAGAGACGGAGCACACGTGACAATAGCGCTTGATTGTTTTTGGGACTGTTCTTGAAATTTTCCGGATTGATTGACCTTCATGTCTTAAAATAAATGATGGACTGTCGTTTCTCTTTGCCTATTTGAGCAGTTCCTGACATAAATTGACTTATTTTTATACCAAATAGGGCTATATTCTGTATACCACCCCTACGTTGTCACAACACAACTGATTGGCTCAAACACATGAAGATGGAAAGACATTCCACAAATTAACTTTTAAGAAGGCACACCTGTTAAATGAAATGCATTCCAGGGGACTACATCATGAAGCTGGTTGAGAGAATTCCAAGAGTGTGCAAAGCTGTCATCAAGGCAACGGGTGGCTACTTTGAAGAATCTCAAATATAAAATATGTTTTGAATTGTTTAACACTTTCATAGTTCTGATGTTTTCACTATTATTCTACAATGTATAAAATAGTGAAAAAATAAATACAAATCCTGGAATGAGTAGGTGTATCCAAACTTTTGACTGGTACTGTGTAAAAGTCAAAACATGCTATTCTGTTCTTTTGAAATAATTTGCCTTGTATCATGTTTCTTATGACCTTTGGAAACAAAATATTAATGGATTACTTTGTGTACTGTTGAAGTCGGAAGTTTACATATACTTAGATTGGAGTCATTAACTCGTTTTTAAACCACTCCACAAATTTCTTGTTAACAAACTATAGTTTTGGCAAGTCAGTTAGGACATCTACTTGGTGCATGACACAAGTAATTTTTCCAACAATTGTTTACAGATAGATTATTTCACTTATACTTCACTGTATCACAATTCCAGTGCGTCAGAAGTGTACATACACTAAGTTGACTGTGCCTTTAAACAGCTTGGAAAATTCCAGAAAATGATGTCATGGCTTTAGAAGCTTCTGATAGGCTAATTGACATCATTTGAGTCAATTGGAGGTGTACCTGTGAATGTATTTCAAGGCCTACCTTCAAACTCAGTTCCTCTTTGCTTGACATCATGGGAAAATCAAAAGAAATCAGCTAAGACCTCAAAAAAAAATTGTAGACCTTCACAAGTCTGGTTCATCCTTGGGAGCAATTTCCAAATGCCTAAAGGTACCACGCTCATCTGTACAAACAATAGTACGCAAGTATAAACGCCATGGGACCACGCAGCCGTCATACCGCTCAGGAAGGAGACACGTTCTGTCTCCTACAGATTAACGTACTTTGGTGCGAAAAGTGCAAATCAATCTTATAACAACAGCAAAGGACCTTGTGAAGATGCTGGAGGAAACAGTTACAAAAGTATCTATATCCACAGTAAAACGAGTCCTATATCGACATAACCTGAAAGGCCGCTCAGCAAGGAAGAAGCCACTGCTCCAAAACAGCAGTATAAAAACCAGACTACAGTTTGCAACTGCACATGGGGACAGAGATTGTTCTTTTTGGAGAAATGTCCTCTGGTCTGATGAAACAAAAATAGAACTGTTTGGCCATAATAAACATTGTTATGTTTGGAGGAGAAAGGGGTAGGCTTGAAAGCCGACGAACACCATCCCAACCGTGAAGCACGGGGGTGGCATCATCATGTTGTGGGGTTGCTTTGATGCAGGAGGGTCTGGTGCACTTGACAAAATAGATGGTTCCATGAGGGAGGAAAATTCTGTGGATATATTGAAGCAACATCTCAAGACATCAGTCAGGATGGTAAAGCGTGGTCGTAAATGGGTCTTCTAAATGAACAATGACTCCAAGCATACTTCCAAAGTAGTGGCAAAATGAATTAAGGACTACAAAGTCAAGGTATTGGAGTGGCCATCACAAAGCCCTGACCTGAATCCTATAGAAAATTTGTGGGCAGAACTGAAAAAGTGTGTGCGTGCGAGGAGGCCTACAAACCTGACTCAGTTACACCAGCTCTGTCAGAAGGAATGGGCCAAAATTCACCCTACTTATTGTGTCAAGCTTGTGGAAGGCTACCCAAAACGTTTGACCCAAGTTAAACCATTTAAAGCCAATGCTACCAAATACTAATTGAGTGTATGTAAACTTATGACCCACTGGGAATGTGATGCAAGAAATTAAAGCTGATATAAATCATTCTCTCTACTATTATTCTGACATTCTACATTAAAATAAAGTGGTGATCCTAACTGACCTCAGACAATTTTTACAAGGATTAAATGTCAGGAATTTTGAAACTGAGTTTAAATGTACTTGGCTAAGGTGTATGTAAACTTCCGACTTCAACTGTACCTAAATTATTGTCTCACAGAGCTATAAATTGATAAATGGCTACTACAGGTTCTCATCTATCATCTGATATATGTAAACTATATGTAAACTGTAAGCAAAAAAAGAGACGTCCTCTCACTGTCAACGGCGTTTGTTTTTTCAGCAAACTTAACATGTGTAAGTATTTGTATGAACATAACAAGATTCAACAACTGAGACATAAACTGAACAAGTTCCACAAACATGTGACTAACAGAAATGGAATAATGTGTCCCTGAACAAAGCTGCATTAAGTACTGCAGTGCATCTCCTCCTCATGGACTGCACAAGATTTGCCCATTCTTGCTGTGAGATGTTACCCCAGTCTTTCACCAAGGCACCTGCAAGTTCCCGGACATTTCTGGGGGGAATGGCCCTAGCCCTCACCCTCCGATCCAACAGGTCCCAGACGTGCTAAATGGGATTGAGATTCGGGCCCTTCGCTGGCCATGGCAGAATACTGACATTCCTGTCTTGCAGGAAATCACGCACAGTATGGCTGGTGGCATTGTCATGCTGGAGGGTCATGTCAGGATGAGCCTGCAGGAAGGGTACCACATGAAGGAGGAGGATGTCTTCCCTGTAACGCACAGCGTTGAGATTGCCTGCAATGACATCAAGCTCAGTCCGGTGATGCTTTGACACACCGCCCCAGACCATGACAGACCCTCCACCTCCAAATCGATCCCTTCTCCAGAGTACAGGCCTCAGTGTAACGCTCATTCCATCGACGATAAACGCAAATCCGACCATCACCCCTGGTGAGACAAAACCGTGACTCGTCAGTGAAGATCCCTTTTTGCCAGTCCTGTCTTGTCCAGCGATGTTGGGTTTGTGCCCGTAGGCGATGTTGTTGACAGTAATGTCTGGTCAGGACCTGCCTTACAACAGGCCTACAAGCCCTCAGTCCAGCCTCTCTCAGCCTATTGCGGACAGTCTGAGCACTGATGGAGGGATTGTGCATTCCTGGTATAACTCGGGCAGTTGTTGCCATCCTGTACCTGTCCCGCAGATGTGATGCCACTGCGAGGACGATCAGCTGTCCGTCCTGTCTCCCTGTAGCGCTGTCTTAGGCGTCTCACAGTACAGACATTGCAATTTATTGCCCTGGCCACATCTGCAGTCCACATGCCTCCTTGCAGCATGCCTAAGGCACGTTCACGCAGATGATCAGGGACCCTGGGCATCTTTCTTTTGGTGTTTTTCAGAGTCAGTAGAAAGGCCTCTTTAGTGTCCTAAGTTTTCATAACTGTGACCTTAATTGCCTACCGTCTGTAAGCTGTTAGTGTCTTAACGACCGTTCCACAGGTGCATGTTCATTAATTGTTTATGGTTCATTGAACAGGCATGGGAAACAGTGTTTAAACCCTTTCCAATGAAGACCTGTGAAGTTATTTGGATTTTTACGAATTATCTTTGAAAGACAGGGTCCTGAAAAAGGGACGTTTCTTTTTTTGCTGAGTTTAGTATACTCAAGTTCTTTGAGGTTTGTCTTTAAGAAGAGCGCAAATTGGGCATGTACAGATGCAGGATCTTAATTTGTGCCAGTTTGCTACAGCAAGAAAATAATGCTGCAGCAACAGGAAATATGGATTATTTTGTGGATTATGATTAATTACAATTTTTGTATGGGTTGATAGATTTTTCTTAATGAAAATCAAGTCTAAAATGTTCAAGTGGAAATTACAACTTCAGAAGCCTTTTTAAACCTCAAATGCACTACAAGTTTTACATTTCCTGCATTGCAGGAAAGTTCTTCAACAGGGTGATCAAATTAAGATCCTACGGCAGTGGCAGCGAATTGTCCCAGTTCCATTGATTTCCATACAATATGATGTGAGTGATTAATTTGCGCGTGCTATTTATTACAGTGGAACAGGCTAATAAATTCCAGCTTCGAGTGGATGCTGGGCAAATTGTGGTGCGTGTGCAGTTTATAAAGTACTAATTTAACAAAATACAATCAGAACACAAGTTTGACACGTGTGTGTGTGTATAGAGTCATTTTAATATTTTGTTCTTCAAAATATCACGGCCTATTTCAGGATATTGATTTAAGAATTTGGACATTTAAAACCACTATTTTGACACTGAGTTATATAAATAAAAAAACAGGAAGCAGCAACAGTATAATTTAACTTATTTTTACATTATTTTTCAACATGAATCTACTTAATTAGGTCAGAACTACTGAATAAGCCCAGAAACATGATTTATTGATTTTTGATGATATTAGGGAAATCGTGAATATTTGTTTGTCTTGTCTAGATATAGTAACTGTATTACACCATTTGGCGGAGATGGATAATCCATACTGGGTCCTTGTTAGTGATGTGCGGGTCGCGAATGATTAGTTACTTTTGAACGACTCGAAAGTCATGATTCGTTTTTCCGAGTGACTCGTTCATTTTAGTCGTTTGTTCCACCTGCTGGCCACAATTAATTCTACAGCAGGATTAAATAAAGGTGAAATAAATACAAAATTATAATAATGAATCCGGCTCAGCGGCTTCGGAGACGTGCTCTTACCACCACCTGTCTATGCAGACAGTATAGAGAAGAAAAATATCATTGAGCACATGGTGCAATAATGACTGCAATTCATTGATTATTGAATGTTGTCCATGGACACAGCGTTGTAGAGCCAAAACATACACATCCTACCTCTGCTCAGCACTCGGACTCGAGAACGAGTTGTTTGAGAGCTGCTGCAGTTTGCGAACGATATCGTGCTTTTATCCCTCGCAGCAGTCAAGTAATTCTATTCCGCCAAAAGTTGTTAAAAATCTAGTCCGGTTGTGGCTGCAACTAGACCCTAGTTTCAAAGGTATCAATAACTAAAGTTATTAGTATACCTAGCATTCACAAATGTACATTGTTTGAAGCAACCTTGTATAAGTCTGTCACAGTTGACAGCTCCAATAAGCCCAATATGGTGAATGAGAATCTTGTAGAATCATGATTCTTTCAAGTTTTTAGTTCATCGTTTGCTGGTAGGGGGTCCTGCGGGCTCTGGGCATAACTGAATCAAATGAACGAAATGAATTGAAAGATTCGTTGTTTTTGACTGATCGAAAAGATCAGAGTCAGTAAAAAGAGCCGAACATCCCAAGTCCTTGTCCCTTACTCTTTCTTTATTGACCCTTCAATAAACCCGCCCCCAAATTTGGGCCAAACAATCACAGCGCTCCGGTGGATAGCAACTTTCGCTGACCAAGCTGGAGTCCGATGCCGCAGACTCAAGTTTCAAACCCATGAAAGACAATGAGGGCAATATTAAAAACATAGTTTTCATCCAAAAAGTTTTTGGTTATATAATTAAACAGTACACCAGGGACAACTGTGATTCCTGAAATTCAGAGCCTTTTGGAGGTTTTTTAAAATCCTAAATTACACTTTTGTTGCATTGTTTGTTAGCTGGTTAACTATAGCTCTCATTCATCACCATTGAAAACATTGATAACTCTAGCCAGCCAGCCAGTGACTATGACTTGTTTTCACCAAATTGATGTTAGCTAGTTAACTTATATAATGAATATGCTGTAACTTGATGTGCCACACACACTACATATGGCTTTCAACAGCAGTTGCGGTGCATGGGTAAAATCACTGGAAGCCAAGAAATAATAGCCATATTACAGCCTATGTGTTGTGATAATTGCGTTGTTTGGTCTATAATAACCTTTTAGTTCATATGCCATGCAACCATGATATATAGGCCTAATGCCGAGACAATGTGGTCCCGTGTGGCTCAGTTGGTAGAGCATGGCGCTTGCAACGCCAGGGTTGTGGGTTCATTCCCCACGGGGGGACCAGGATGAATATGTATGAACTTTCCAATTTGTAAGTCGCTCTGGATAAGAGCGTCAGCTAAATGACTTAAATGTAAATGTAAATGTAAACAATGAGAAGACACAGTGACAGAATAAATTCAACCAAACCTTTGTTTCATCACAAAAGCGGAGAGCAACATCTGTCTGGAGGAAGTCCACAAAGCATATAGCATGTAACAAACAGTTACATGACCTACAGCAACGTCAAGCAAGTTCATGTTTCCTACATCTTCAGACCACTAAACAACTAACGTTATGGATATAGAATCATGGATCGCAAAGAAAATAGAAGCTGCATCCACTACTCCAGCACCATTTCAACTTTAACTTTAACAATTCAACGTCATATCAGCTATGCTTAGTCTAATAGTGACAAATAAAATATACCAAAAACAATTTAGTCCAGTCAACGTATGCTAAATATGATGTGGCTTTCAATGGTACTGATTTCTATGTGTGTGTGTGCTTGCAAGTAGAAAAAACATGTTGACCTACCCTACTTGTAGATAAATGCCATCCTCCTCTCCTTCATATTGCCGAAACGGTTTATGACTCTGTCATACAGTACACGCTTTAAGTTTTTGTTGTTCTAGGCTACCTGGCTAAAATGCTTGCGCACTAGTCTAACTTCTTTTCATGTGCAATGATGAGCCAGCTAGTCAACATTAGCCTACTACATCTAGCTACATATTGAACTTCCATCCTCTCAGGCAAGGGGCACAGTGTATGAATTTATGGTTGGATCAGAATCGTCGTTATAATCATTGGCCAGTACAGAGAATGAAGTAAAACCCAAGTCTAAATCCCTATCTCCATCCATGGTTAGTTTTAGCTAGCTAGCTAGCCACTGGAGGGACAATAACACAACGAGATGCAACAATTCAAGTTTTTTCTATCAGTGACGCTTGGCTTTTTATGTGTTGTGATTGGTGTCAAGCCAAATCCAAACTGGCTTCCCTTGACACTTTTTGGTGTGCCAGGACCATTCACAGTTGAGCTTGTTCAGTTTAGCTCAATGCTGATTGGCTATTTTATATTAAAAAACTATCAAGGGAGGCCAAATTCTTGCTGGCTTCCGTTGCATTCAATGCTACGGGCGGCAACAATATCATACTCTTTTTTTTTGACCAGACAGCATCAGATAGATGGGCCACACATACAGAGACAGAGGGGCGCTGTTTCACTCGCACGGATGCTTTCTCCAGTGAGATACAGTACATTCAGCCTCTAGCGAATTGAAGGAAATTCTAAAACACAAAGAAAAAAGACGAAAGATAAACACATAAAATAATGTTTCTTTATATTATTTTCTGGGAGAAGCCTGGCTTCCCTGAATACACGCCACTGTTCACCAGTACAAACCATATCAGATCATACCCCGTTGCGTGTGTGTGTGTCACATCGAGTCACTGAGGAAAACTGCGTTCTGTGGCCACTGACGATACAAAAGGCACCCAGTAGGACGCCCAGATCTGTCAAAAAACACCACTTTGACGATACAATGGATAATTACCAACCAATCATGACTTTGCTGGCTACAAGGGCAGGTGGTGGTGTGCGTGCGTGCGTTCGTGCATACGTGTACAAACCCTTTCCTATCTGTCAGTCTCAATAATAGCACTTTACCAGTGATATTGTACTGCAGGTCAATTCCAATGAACGTCACATTCTATATTAGTCATACAGAACAACCTGTTGGAACCGGGCGCCTCTCTAGTGACATACTCTATGACATCAGTAAACTTGTTATGGCTGGTATGCTGATGTTGTTGTACGTTTTATGGTATTGTGAATATTACTGTTCAGCTTTTATGAGTTCGTTCTGTTCTCACTCCTTTGCTGTTTTGCCATGCTTGCCTGCATGTGTATGCTGTTTGTGTGTATGCCCCACTATCTGTGTGTGTTGCGCAGGTTGACTCATAACCCGCAGTCCCCGGATGGGGGGTGGGTTGAATGAAGATAAAACCATACCTTAAAAAATACATAAATGTGCCATTCTTGTGCAATTTATATCTACAGGCTACATTGAGGTTTTTCTTTCATTATTTTTAGGCGATCTGGTATTAGTGCATATGCCTAAGGCCTAACCGTGCGCTCGCCAAATAGCCTACACGCCAATCACGAAATGCTTTTGGGAACGGGCAGAAAACGTATCAACGGAGGCAAAAATGACAATGTCTGAGTTTAATTCAATAAGAGAAAAGCTGCGAAATGGAAAGTTGAAAATAAAGACTAGGGAGGGCCAGAAAAGTGATGTTTAGGAAAGATTTGGTGAAATGGTAAAGAGGATGATAGCAGTGTTGTGTGTGTGTGGTCATTGTGAGGCGCTATACACATTCCACAGTCACAACACGAGGACTTCAAGTAGGCCTATGTCACATCAAGGGAACTACTGTTCAGATGGGTTAAATGGAAAATGAAATCTGGACACTGACTCTAGGTCTATAACCTCTCACATAGGCGTAATATGAACTCCTGCAGAATTTAGCATTTCTTGCAGTAAAATTATACACCAAATGTAGGAACATTTTTGACTCAGGAACAGGAGTGGAGAAATATGGCCAGTTATATACAGTCTGTGGAGGTGTTATCTTTATCAACATCATAAAAGCTGATAGATGCATATTTTATGTGGATGAAATACTAAGTCAAACTAAAATCTTATCAGAAACATGTTGGGTCGTTTTCACAGCTTTCTATTTCCTTACAACCAGTCAAACTGATTTTTGTACAGAGTCTTTCCTGTTTTTTGTTTCTTATTGCATTTTCTCCCCAGTCCCTAAAAAACGTCTTTGCTCCGCAAAAGAAGCATAGATGATAGAGAACTTTACCGATGTCAACTAGATTGATGCTTTCATTCTATCGATTTATGATATTCTCGTGAGCAAGGGTTTATTTAGTCTTCTAGAGCAATATATAATGACAGAAGAGAAGCTACATGTATCTAAGTATAGAGAAGTTGACAAACAAATAGCCTACCAAAATGTTTGAAATTACAGTGCATTCGGAAAGTATTCAGACACTTTCACTCTTTCATTTTGTTACGTTACAGCCTTATTCTAAAATTGATTAAATCAATTTTTACCTCATCAATCTACACACAATACCACATAATGACAAAGAAAACGTATTTTTTTTGCAAATGTAAAAAATAAATTAATAATGAAATAACATTTGCATAACCATTCAGACCCTTTGATATGAGACTCGAAATTGGGACTCGGTTGCATCCTGTTTCCATTGATCATCCTTGAGATGTTTCTACAACTTGATTGGAGTCCACCTGTGGTAAATTAAATTGATTGAACATGATTTGGAAAGTCACACACCTGTCTATATAAGGTCCCACAGTTGACAGTGCATGTCAGAGCAAAAACCAAGCCATGATGTCGAAGGAATTTTCCGATTTGTGTCGGAAGGCTACCAAAAAATGTCTGCAGCATTGAAGGTTCCCAAGAATACAGTGGCCTCCATCATTCTTAAATGGAAGAAGTTTGAAACCACCAAGACTCTTCCTAGAGCTGGCCAAACTGAGCAATCGAGGGAGAAGGGCCTTGGTCAGGGAGGTGACCAAGAACTAGATGGTCACTCTGACAGAGCTCTAGAGTTCCTCTGTGGAGATGGGAGAACCTTCCAGAAGGACAACCATCTCTGCAGCACTCCACCAATCAGGCCTTTATGGTAGAGTGGCTAGACGGAAGCCAATCCAGTAAAAGGCACATGACAGCCCGCTTAGAGTTTGTCAAACGGCAACTAATAGACTCAGACCATGAGAAACAAGATTCTCTGGTCTGATGAGATTGACCTCTTTGGCCTGAATGCCAAGCGTCATGTCTGGAGGAAACCTGGCACCGCTCATCACCTGGCCAATACCATCCCTACGGTGAAGCATGATGGTGGCAGCGTGCTGTGGTGATGTTTTTCAGTGGTAGGGACTGGGAGACTAGTCAGGATTGAGGGAAAGATGAATGGAGCAAATTACAGAGATCCATCGGGACTCAGCTGGCCTTCTAGGCAGAGTTCCTCTGTTCTGTGTCCTTTTGCCCATCATAAACTTCTATTTTTATTGGCCAGTCTTGTGTGTTTTGCGGGTACTATTTAATGAAGCTGCCAGTTGAGGACTCGAATGTGCTTGTCGTCTTGTGCACCGGGGCCTCCCACTCCTCTTTCTGTTCTGGTTAGCCAGTTTGCGCTGTTCTGTGAAGGGAGTAGTACACAGCGTTGTATGAGATCTTCAGTTTATTGGCAACTTCTCGCATGGAATAGCCTTCATTTCTCAGAACAATAGACTGACGAGTTTCAGAATAACGTTTTTTTTCTGGACATTTTGAGCCTGTAATCGAACCCACAAACGCTGATGCTCCAAATATTCAACTAGTCTGAAGGCCAGTTTTGTTGCTTCTTTAATCAGACAAGAGTTTTCAGCTGTGCTAACATAATTGCAAAAGGGTTTTCTAATGATCAATTAGCCTTTTACAATGATAAACTTGGATTACCTAACACAATGTGCCATTGGAACACAGAGTGATGGTTGCTCATAATGGGCCTCCGTATGCCTATGTAGATATTCCATGAAAAATCTGCCATTTCCAGCTACAATAGCAATTTACAACATTAACAATATCTACACTGTATTTCTGATCAATTTGATGTTATTTTAATGGACAAATTTGCTTTTCTTTCAAAAACAAGGACATTTCTAAGTGACCCCAAACTTTTGAACAGTAGTGTATCTAAAAAATTCAGTACCCTTGTCCAAAAATTGTTCTGCCGTGTCCGATGGCATTTTCTGTATTAGCGGGTCGGGTGCGGGCCTCCGATTTTCACTCTATCACATATAGTAAGGCGGTTATGGATGGGTTATTAGCAATTGCAGGCGGGTGAACAGACAGCTGATCTGCGCACTACTTGTGTGTGTGTGTGGGTCAGCAGGGTCGGTGATTTTCCATGGTCAGCTCAGGACAAAGATTAGCTAATGGTATAGTGTGCGTGCGTGTGAGATTGTGAGACAGGGACAAGAGCAGGACCTGACTATAACCAGCCTCCTGGGGACTGACACATAGATAGTTAGACAGGCCTTTTCTGCCTAGGAGTAGACCTGCTGATTTGGAAAGGAATATAAAAGCCTTATGGATCGAACCCTTTTTTTAAAAATTTCGCCTAACATGACATACCCAAATCTAACTGCCTGTAGCTCAGGACCTGAAGCAAAGATATTCTTGATACCATTTGAAAGGACACACTTTGAAATTTATGGAAATGTGAAATTAATGTAGGAGAATATAACACATTAGATCTGGTAAAAGATAACACAAAGAAACAAACATGCGTTTTTCTTTCTTTTTTTATCATCTTTGAAATGCAACAGAAAAGTCACTGTGCTATTCCAGGTTAGGTCCATTTCCATTTTGGCCAGTAGATGGCAGCAGTGTATGTGCAAAGTTTTAGACTGATCCAATGAACCATTGCATTTCTGTTCAAAATGTTGTATCAAGACTAGACTGCCCAAATGTGCCTAATTGGTTTATTTATAAATTTTCAAGTTCATAACTGTGCACTCTCCTCAAACAATAGCATGGTATTCCTTTACTGTAATAGCTATTGTAAATTGGACAGTGGAGTTAGATTAACAAGAATTTAAGCTTTCTGCCCATATCAGATATGTCTATGTCCTGTGAAATGTTCTTGTTACTTACAACCTCATGCTAATCAGATTAGCCTACGTTAGCGCAACCGTCCCGCGGGGGGACACAAATCCTGTAGAGGTTTTAAATCCTTTTAGTGTCTTTAAACATATTACAGGAAAAACAAGAAGAAGGGTGACATTTAAATGTTGATTATTATTTGACATTCAATTTATTCACATTTAAAAACATTTTAAGACATTTCGCTTTTGCTTTCATTAGAACCTATACGGTCTGGTTTTTGCCAACAAACATATTCCTGCTTCGATTTATTATTTATGATACTTTGTTAGTCAGGGCCTTTGGATTTTGTATGTGTTTGTTTTATTATGCTTGTGGGGACCAAAAAATGTATTCCCATTCAAAATCCTACTTTCCCTAACCATACCCGTAAAACAAAACATAACCCTAACCCTAACTCCTAACGCAAAACCTAACTTTAATTTTAACCCCTAAGCCTAAAATAGCCTTATTTCCTTGTCTGAATTTCCTTGTTTTACTTCTGGTCCCCACAAGGATAGTAAAACCACACTCACACACACATACACTCTCTCTCTGCAGGTAACCCAGCTTCTACAGATAATCGGGAGAATGGAGATGAGCGTGCGAACAACAGCTCCTCTCCTATCCCTCTCATCTCCTCTTATCTCCTCCTCTCCTTCTCATCTCCTCTTATCTACCCTCCATCTCATCTTCCTCTCCCTCATCTCATCTTCCTCTCCCTCTCATCTCATCTCATTTCCTCTCCCTCCCATCCTCTTTCTCCTCTCACTCTTATCTATCTACCTCTCTCTCTCTTCTCTCCCTCTCCCTCTCCTATTATCTTGTCTCCTCACCCTCATCTCCTCTCCCTCTCRRATCWRKMRWTRRRCTCRCRCTCWRRRRCTCRRATCRRKTCWRCTCRRCSTRCRKRRCTCWRTCTCKTCTKWCTCTRWTCTCTAATCTCCTCTCCCTCTCATCTCATCTCTCTCACCTCTCCCTCCTATCCTCTTGTCTTCTCTCCCTCTCTCTTCTCTTATTGCCTCTCCCTCTCCTATCATATTGTCTCCTCTCCCTCTCTTCTCCTATCCTCTCATCTCCTTTCCCTCTCTCTGTCCTATCCCTCTCATGTCCTCTTTATCCTCTCCCTCTCATCTATCTTCCTCTCTCCTCTGCCTCTCCACTCTCTCTTTCTCTCTCTCTCTCTCTCTCTCTCTCTCTCTCTCTCTCTCTCTCTCTCTCTCTCTCTCTCTCTCTCTCTCTCTCTCTCTCTGTCTCTCTCTCTGTCTCTGTCTCTCTCTCTCTCTCTGTGTGTCTCTGTCCCTCTCTCTCTCTCTCTCTCTGTCTCTGTCTCTCTCTCTCTCTCTCTCTCTCTCTCTCTCTCTCTCTCTCTCTCTCTCTCTCTCTCTCTCTCTCTCTCTCTCTCTCTCTCTCTCTCTCTCTCTCTCTCTCTCTCTCTCTCTCTCTCTCTCTCTCTCTCCATCGCCTCTATCTCTCCTACCCCTTTCCCTCTCCAACACCTGCTCACTTATATGCTCCACTTCTTCCCTCCCCCTCCACCCATCTCATAACAGGTGTCCTCCCCCTCCACCCATCTCTCCCCCTCTCTGCTTCTCCCCTCTTAATAATAGGTCAGCCCCAGTCCTCCCCTCTCATCTCTCTCTGTCTCCCCCTCTGACAATGTCATCCCCATCTCTCCTTTTCTTTTTTACAATAATCTGTCCTTCTCCTCTCCCTCTCTCTCCATCCCCATTCTGTAAAGCAACCCCTATTTTTTTTTTTTTACTCTGTACAGTGTGTGTAACGGCTGCCAACAGTGTGTGTGTGCACCCAGCATCCCTCCGCTCATCTCTAGGCACCCACTCTCCGTGTGTGCTCAGTGTTCACCTCCCCAACCCCCCTCTCACATCATCCTCTCTCTCTCTCTCTCTCTCTCTCTCTCTCTCTCTCTCTCTCACTCTATCAATGTGTGTGTGTCTCTCTCTCTCCCTTTCTCTTGCAGGCTTTCCCTTCTCCCTTCAATGCGCTCTTCTGTGTGGGTGCGTGTTTGTGTGTGCAGCTAAAGCGAGATGCTCTTGCTTACACAGAGCTGCATTTAACAGGTGCTCAGTGCTATCAGCATAGCTAGCCTGAGAGGTATACAGAGACAAGATACAGAGTAGGAACCAGAAAGGAGCTACGCTGCTCTGAAACTGATCCAGGATAGAGCACCTCTTTGGGGATGCACTTGTCTGAACGAGCCCCTTGGAGAATAAATCTCTTGAACTGGGTTTAGTTGCCTGACAGAACGTGGAGATCCAGAGAGAGTCTACACTGGCCAGCGTTGTGATACTCTGCCCTGCTCGGCAGGGTTTCCTGGAAGTTTCAGAACGGGATGGACTAAGATTTATTTAGAACTTTGGATGTGCTCCAGAGAGGGACTCGGTGTGACTGAGACAGCCAGGAGAGAGCTTCAGATCTGGGCTACACTTACCTTAGTGGTACCGGCATTCCTTAGAACTCAGTGAGAGAGAAAGATCTACTGTGCTCTCCTCTCTTTCTCTGTGAGATAGAGAGACATTGAGAGGTTAGCCTGAATGTGACTTTTGCTTCTCATCTGGACTTAACCTCTCCTCTCAAGGGTACCATTCAGGACTAACCTCCATCTCCCTCCTCTCCTACTCTCGTCTCCCCCTCTCCCCCTCTGCTCTGCAGCTCGGAGAGTAAGATATCTCACCTGGCTCAGAGGTTGAACCAGAGACCAGGGGATGCTCTGATAAAGGACTTCAGACAGTTGCTCTACACGGGCTCACCACGCACGTCTCACAGCCTGGACAGGTACAACTGCTGAAGCCACCGCACACACACATACAGGTGAACACACACATGCACAAAGCACAGACGTAAGTACACACACGTGCAGATTCCCACACATGCAAATATGCATAGGCGCATGCACCGACACATGCAGATGTACCCACACACACACACACACACACACATCAGATGATACACGACATCAGTATGTGTGAGGTCAGTATACGTCTGCTGTGCTGATAATTGATCTGTTGAACTTGGTGGGTGAGAGATGTAGGCTAGATAAAGGGGTAGGTAATTAATGTACACTGTATGACTGCTGCTTCAGCATTCCTGGCTGTTAGAAGAATATACTTTTTTGGTTTCGCTTATACAGTATCGATTGAAGCTGAAGATATCCTCATCCCTCCCTTTCTCTCTCCTCGTTCCTTCTCTTCTTTGCGCAGAAACAAATTAGACTGACTTGACTTCTGTTGCTGTTACTGTAATTTCTCTCCATCTTTATGTTCCTGTCTTTCTCAACCTGTTATCCCTCTCTTCTCCCCCCGTTCTTTTTCGCTCTCTCTCTCTTTCTCTCTCTTTCTCTCTGCTTTGCGCAGAAACAGATTACTGACTTGACTCCTGCTGCTGTTACTGTAATTTCTCTCCATCTTTATGTTCCTGTCTTTCTCAATCTGTTATTGCTCTCTTTCCCCCCGATGTCTCTCTCCCTCTCTCTCTCTCTTGTTCTCTCTCTACTCTCTTTCCTTCCGTCTTCTGTGCGCAGAAACAGATAAGACTAACTTGACTTCTGTTGCTGTATCTGTCTTTCTCCATCTATTATCTTGCTCTTCTTCCCCCATTCTCTCTCTCTTTATCGCTCTGTCCCTTATTCCTCTGTGTGTAATGTATGTGTTTCAGTGTAATTGTTGCAGTAGGCTGTTGTTGAAAATGCACCTGTACGTGTGTTGGTTGCTACAAGTCCCGTAGGCTCTTTAGTTAGCAATGTTCTGTTTAGATGTTCCATTTAAGACAGAATCAGCATGTTTTTCTTTGTGGGAGTGATTGAATAACGATGTTGGAGCTGAATAGAATACTCGTACTTGTGTTCTAAGTAGTAACCTGTTTGGTAATGCAAAGAAATAATGTTTTATAGTATGTTACATTTCCAAAATTGAGTATGCTTTAAATGCCAGGATGTCATACTAGTTTCTGCTTTTTATCTAGTAGAATTTGCTACACACTGTTAAAGATTTTTATGCCTTGAGACAATTGAGACATGGATTGTGTTTGTGTGCCATTCAGAGGGTGAATGGGCAAGACAAAATATTTCAGTGCCTTTGAACAGAGTATGGTAGTAGGTTCCAGGCGTACCGGTTTG
The DNA here is from genome assembly GCF_002910315.2 of Salvelinus sp. IW2-2015. Lineage (NCBI taxonomy): Eukaryota > Metazoa > Chordata > Actinopteri > Salmoniformes > Salmonidae > Salvelinus > Salvelinus sp. IW2-2015. The sequence continues at coordinate 56,073,420 of NC_036858.1, forward strand.
AGTGTCAAGAACTGCAACGCTGCCGGGTTTTTCACGCTCAATATTTTCCCGCATGTATCAAGAATGGTCCACCACCCAAAGGCCATCCAGCCAACTTGACACAACTGTGGGAAGCATTGGAGTCAACATAGAGTATATAGTTCCTGTAGAGTCCACGCCCCGAGGCTGTTCTGAGGGCAAAAGGGGGTGTTACTCAATATTAGGAAGATGGTCCTAATGTTTTGTACACTCAGTGAATAAACAACATAGCCAAAAGTATATGGATACCCCTTCAAATTAGTGGAATCGGCTATTTCAACCACACCCGTTGCTGACAGGTGTAAACAATTTGGCACACAGCCATGCAATCTCCATAGACAAAGATTGCCAGTAGAATGGCCTGTACTGACTTTTTAACGTGGCACTGTCATAGGATGACAACTTTCCAACGAGTCAGTTTGTCAAATTTCTGTTCTGCTAGAGCTACCCCGGTTAACTGTAAGTGCTGTTATTGTGAAGTGGAAATGTCTAGGCTCAGTCGCGAGGTGGTAGGCCACACAAGCTCACAGAATGGGACCACCGAATGCTGAAGCGCGTAGCGTGTAAAACATATTCTGTTCTCGGTTACAACACTCACTACCGTGTTCCAAACTGCCTCTGGAAGCAACGTCAGAACTGTTCGTCAGCAGCTTCATGAAATGGGTTTCCATGGCAGAGCAGCTGCACACAAGCCTAAGATCACCATGCGCAATGCCAAGCGCCAGCTAGAGTGGTGTAAAGTTCGCCGCCATTCGACTCTGGAACAGTGGAACCGTGTTCTCTGTAGTGATGAATCACGCTTCACCATCCGGTAGTCCAAAGGACGACTCTGGGTTTGGTGGATTCCAGGAAAACACTACCTGCCACAATGCATAGTACCAAGTGTAAAGTTTGATGGGGGAGGAGAAGTGGTCTGGGGCTGTTTTTCATGGCCCCTTAGTTATATTGAAGGGAAATCTTAATGCTACAGCATACAATTACATTCTAGATGATGCTTTGCCTCCAATTTTATGGCAACAGTTTGGGGATGTCCTTTTCTTGTTTCAGCATGACATTTTATCTTTACTTTTTTTAATTTAACCTTTATTTAACCAGGTAGGCTAGTTGAGAACACGTTCTCATTTACAACTGCAACCTGGTCAAAATAAAGCAAAGCATTTCGACACATACAACAACACAGAGTTACACATGGAATAAACAAACATACAGTCAATAATACAGTAGAAAAAGTCTATACAGTGTGTGCAAATTAGGTAAGGTAAGGCAATAAATAGGCCATGGTGGTGAAGTAATTGTGATATAGCAATTAAACACTGGAATGGTAGATGTGCAGAAGATGAATGTGTAAATAGAGATACTGGGGTGCAAAGGAGCAAGATAAATAAATAAATACAGTATGGGGATGCGGTAGTTGGATGGGCTATTTACAGATGGGCTATGTACAGTGATCTGTGAGCTGCTCTGACAGCTGGTACTTAAAGCTAGTGAGGGAGATGTGTCTCCAGCTTCAGTGATTTTTGCAGTTCGTTCCAGTCATTGGCAGCAGAGAACTGGAAGGAAAGGCAGCCAAAGGAGGAATTGGCTTTGGGAGTGACCAGTGAGCTATACCTGCTGGAGCGCGTGCTACGGGTGGATGCTGCTATGGTGACCAGTGAGCTGAGATAAGGCGGGGCTTTACCTGGCAAATAATTGTAGATGACCTGGAGCCAGTGGGTTTGGCGACGAGTATGAAGCGAGGGCCAGCCAACGAGAAAGTACAGGTCGCAGTGGTGGGTAGTATATGGGGCTTTGGTGACAAAACGGATGGCACTGTGATAGACTGCATGCAATTTGTTGAGGAGAGTGGAGGCTATTTTGTAGATGACATCGCCGAAGTCGAGGATCATGTGTCAGCTGTGGTAAATTCAATTGATTGGACATGATTTGGAAAAGCACACACCTGTCTATATACTGTCCCACAGTGACAGTGCATGTCAGAGCAAAAACCAAGCCATGAGGTCGAAGGAAATGTCCTAGCGCTCTGAGACAGGATTGTGTCGAAGCACAGATCTGGGTAAGGGTACACATTTTTTACAGCATTGAAGGTCCCCAAGAACACTGTGGCCTCAGTCATTCTTAAATGGTAGATGTTTTGAACCACCAAGACTCTTCCTAGAGCTATTTAATCAATTTTAGAATAAGGCTGTAACGTAACAAAATGTGGAAAAAGTCTTGGTCTGAATATTTTCTGAATGCACAGAACAAAAATATAAACGTAACATGCAACAATGTCGACGATTTTACTGAGTTACAGTTCATGTAAGGAAATCAGTCAATTGAAATAAATAAATTTGGCCCTAATCTATGGATTTCACATGACTGGGCAGGGGCGCCACCATGAGTGCATCTGGGAGGGCATAGGCCCAACCACTTGAGAGACTGGCCCATCCGCTAGGGCGCAAGGCCCAGCCAATCAGAATGAGTTTTTCACCACAAAAAGGTTTTATTTCAGACAGAAATACTCCTCAGTTTCATCAGCTGTCCAGGTGGCTGTTCTCAGTAGATCCTGCAGGTGAAGAAGCCAGATGTGGAGGGCCTGAGCTGGCGTGGTTACACAGAGTCTGCTGTTGTGAGGCTGGTTAGACGTACTTCCAAATTCTCTAAAACGACTTTTCTCTTATGGTAGAGAAATTAACATTCAATTCTCTGGCAACAGCTCCGATGGACTTTCCTGCAGTCAGCATGTCAATTGCATGCTCCCTCAGAACTTGAGGCATCTGTGACATTGTGATGTGTGGCCTTTTATTGTCCTCTGCACAAGGTGCATTTATGTGATTAACATGCTGTTTAATCAGCTTCTTGATATGCCATATCTGTCAGCTGGATGGATTATCTTAGCAAAAGATAAATACTCACTAACAGGGATGCAAACAAATTTGTGCAGAGAAATAAGCTTTTTGTGTGTGTGGAACATTTCTGGGATCTTTTATTTCAGCTCATGAAATCTCTCTCTCTCTTTATTTCTCTCTCGAGCACTTTTCTTATCCACTCTCTCTTTCTCTCCGCCCTATTTACCTCTCTACTTCTCCCTTCCTCTTCCTCCCTCACTCCCAGCTAATGATTTGTCCCTTCAACCAATTTGATCAGCTCATATCCGTAGTTATTAGGGTGAAGAGTGAGAGGCCATTGTACCAGCCTGCTGCTATTTGAGGCCCAGTTGATAGAGCTGGAGTCAGATGTGAAGGACTATTCATTGTGTTGTACATCACTGTTCCAGCCACCTCTCAATAGATACATGGAGAGATGACGCAACCGTTAAATTCAAACACTCCTGAAAGGACAGACGTGACTATTCTGTGGTTGGTCATGAGTGTGTGTGTGTGTGTGAGCATAAAAGAGTGCTCATTGTGGATATTTTAGTTCACTCGCCTCAATTAGTGGGGACACACACATAGGTACACACATGCTCATGTACACATATGCATGCATGCACACACACACTTTCTCCTGCAGTGCCTCTAATTGGTCATGTCTTGGGGTGGCAAGTAGCCTAATGGTTAGAGCATTGGGCCAGTAACCGAGAGGTTGCTGGATTGAATCCCCGAACTGACAAGGTGGAAATCTGTCTTTCTGCCCCTGAACAAGTCAGTTAACCCACTGTTCCCCGGTAGGCCGTCATTGTAAATAAGAATTTGTTCTTAACTGACTTGCCTAGTTAAATAAAGGTTAAAAAATTAAATAAATGTCATGTTCCATATCTGTGCCCACAATCCCAGGTGTAATATTTGATGATATTTTAATGACATTTGGTTATTTCTTCAACAAGAAAGACACTCACTTGCACACTTAAACTAATTGTCAGCCAATTAATCAATCATTCAGTCAATTATTCAATTTTGCTTTATTCAAGAAATTTATTTATAAGATAAACTAATTGGTCCTGGAAATGATAGAGAGCATTCATCTTTACTTAACATATACTGTACTCTTGAAGCATAAAGGACAAAAATAAACCATCTTTAGAAGCATTTGTTTTGTTATTCTTTCTATTCCTTAGGCTGTACCCAATTTGTGACAAAATATAATAATTGGGCTGCCTGTGTAAACGCAGCCATTCTATTGGAAAACTAAAGCATGTTTTATCCCTCTGTAGCTATGTGAACGCTAATTATGTTTTGGCAGAGGAAAGATAATGATGGTTGTCGTGACTCGCTGGCCTGTCTTCTGTGACAGTGAAGAGATAATGAATAGAGGAACACTAGAATGTTCCTTTTTCATGAATGGTTTCTGAAGAGCCCTCCAACTTAACTGAGCCTTCTCACAGCTGAATGTAGAGGTTTGAAACTCAGTTTCTTATTGGTCTATTAACTAATTTAATGTATAGTGATGTCACCATGGAAGGCCAAACTCCATCCCACCAAAACACGCTGAAATTTCAGGTGGTCTTTTTAAACAACTCTTACACTAAAAGGGCATTATAATAGTTTTCACAATTTCACAGTATTATTCCAACCTCATCGTGTGGAAATATATATAAAACACAGGAAGATTACATTTTTGATTGAACTGGGCCTTTAATAGTCCTTGAGGACATGTGAAGATGATGAAGATTTTAACTTACACCAGATATGAAGAGTGCCTTGCTATTTTTTCTAAAATATTTTCCTCCCTTCCTTTAGGAACTTATGTTCTGTCACAATGACAGAACCTGAAACTCATCCATTTTTCAAACTCATCAATTTGTACTGTCTTCATTGTCAGCCAATATATAATTGGGTAGAAATGTAGACTATTACTGTCCTCAAAAGAAATTGGTCTTACACATTCAAATGACTTTTCTCTTCCTTAGGAACTTCTATTCTATCAGCATGACTCAACAGATGCAGAACCTGCAGCTGTCCCAAACCAGGAAGTGCTCGGGAGGCCCTGCCTCTCCCAGCGCTGCCAAGCGCCTGTACAGGAACCTATCAGAGAAGCTCAAAGGTGGCCACTCCTCCTTTGAGGATGCCTACTTCTTCGGCCGTGGAGACCGCCACGGTCATCGCAAGGACTCGGTGAGTTGGGAATTGTGTGTGCGTGCATGCGTGCCCTGTTTGTGTGTGTGTGGAATTTTGTGTGTGTGGGTGAGCATCTATACGGGACTGTTATGCGTCTCATCTTCATCAGATCAAATGATACCAGCCAGCCCAGATAAGAGTGTCCAGGAGGACTATACTGTGACTTACTACACTCTTATAAGTAAAGGAACCCGGAAGAACCTTTATGGAGTTTAAATAATTGCCCATAGGGGAAACCGTTCCAGTTCTAAAATATTCTTTGAGGAAAAGGGTTCCCTTGAATAGGGTTTTCGGGGAATACATGTTAAGGTTCAAACCTTTTCACATGGATGGGGAAGGGTTACATTTTTTACATTATTAGTAATATATTGTAGAGGTATTTGGGGTATTTTGGTGGCAGCCTATCAGAAGATTGGAGGCGTGACTTTCAGGTTTTGGCCACCCATTAGAGTAAATGTGATTCATGTGATTCATTTATTTTCCTTTAATATTTATGCATATTGTAGTACAATATTAACATTACTGATTACATATAGTAATAAAATGCTAACTATTACAACTTTGGGATTTGCATAGGCTCTTGATTAACTCTTACATCACTTTAAGCCTCATTGATTCTACAAAACTGTCAGTTTTCAACCTTAACATGTGTTGACAGTACAACAGAACAGATGAACAGAAATGACATTTACTCCCACAGGTGGCCTAAAAAGATCTTTCTGAAAGCCACGCCCCTACTAAGCCACACCTCCAGTCCATTGTTCTGCCATGAACCCTTTGCTACATTGAAACATTCCTCCAAGGTTCCTCCAAGAGTCGCTCAACTAACCAAAGGTGCAAATATTAACAATGAATAACAATGGTCGAGTCTCCACTAATTCTAAGAGTGTAGATAGTGACTGGATAGGCTGGAGGTCTCTCTTTGTGTCTGGGACACTGGGTTCAGACAGTGACTGGCTAGAGTGGAGGTCTCTCTGTTTATCTGAGACTCTGGGTTCAGTGACTGGCTAGAGTGGAGGTCTCTCTGTGTATCTGAGACTCTGGGTTCAGACAGTGACTGGTTAGAGTGGAGGTCTCTCTGTGTATCTGAGACTGGGTTCAGACAGTGACTGGCTAGAGTGGAGGTCTCTCTGTGTATCTGAGACTCTGGGTTCAGAGAGTGACTGGCTAGAGTGGAGGTCTCTCTGTGTATCTGAGACTCTGGGTTCAGACAGTGACTGGCTAGGCTGGAGGTCTCTCTCTGTCTCGGGAACACTAGGATCAATACAGATTGGGTTGGTGTGTATTGTCCCATTTCCTGTAATTGGTTTATAATTTCTTTAGAACAGTGGGCGGCCCATAGAATTAGAATACGAGTAATTTATTAGGATCTCTATGAGGCAGCCCCTCTGATTGTAAGCCCAAGAGTAGAGGAGACACAGAATAGAGGCACAGAATAGAACAAGGCTGCTTCCATAATGGCCCGGGGAGATGATTTCCTTCAGTGTCCTTCAGAATGTGCCATTAAATTAAATTTGCTGTATTGGCATGACGTAACAATGTACATATTGCCAAAGCTTATTTTGGATATTTACAATATAAAAAAATAAAAATGAGAATCAAAATTGTCAACGGGACAACAGTAACAACAATAACCAAGTGTCAAAATAACCATACATTCAACAATAATAATAAGCATACAGTAGAGTACATGTGCAGGTTGATGTTTCTCGATCAGAGACTGGTCACTGCGACTTATGGCAGACGCAATGTAGTGTGCTGCCAGCCACAGCTCTCTGCGTCCTCCCCACAGGATGGGTGGCCTACTCTCATCAAGAGAGGTCTTTGAAACCTTGAATAAGGGTTTCAAATTTGGGGAAATGACAGTCTCTAATTGTTTTATATTTTTTGACATTTTGTCAGGAAATGCAGCTCTGTCTCAGGTTTCTTGTTGGGAAGTGGTTGCACAGGCTTTCCTCTACAGGGGAGCCAGGTTTTCCTGTGTCTACCTTCTCAATGGCAATGCTGTGCTCACTGAGCCTGTACTTTGTCAAGGTTTTTCTAAGGTTTTGATCGTAACCATGGTCAAATATTAGCACAGTGTACTGTCGATTTAGGGCGATAGCACTGCATTTTGTCTTGTGTTTGTGCTTGTGTTTCCCAATAGGCAATATAGTTTTGTTTTGACTGTTGTAATTTGGTTTTCCTGATTGATTGGATGTTCTGGTCCTGAGGCTTCAGTGTGTTAGTAGAACAGGTTTGTGAACTAGCCCAGGACCAGCTGGATGAGGGGATCTTTTCTTTGCTCAGCTCTTGGCATTGCAGGGCTTGGTAATGATATGAGAGGGGTCACTGTATTTTAGATGTTTCCAAAACTTAATTGCTCTTTGAGATTTTATTATTAGTGAATATTGGCCTAATTCTGCCCTGCATGCATTGCTTGTACACTGCTCAAAAAAATTAAGGGAACACTTAAACAACACAATGTAACTCCAAGTCAATCACACTTCTGTGAAATCAAACTGTCCACTTAGGAAGCAACACTGATTGACAATAAATTTCACATGCTGTTGTCCAAATCGAAAAGACAAAGGTGGAATTATAGCAATTAGCAAACACCCCAATAAAGGAGTGATTTCTGCAGGTGGTGACCACAGACCACTTCTCAGTCTATGCTTCCTGGCTGATGTTTTGGTCACTTTTGAATGCTGGGCGTGCTCTACTCTAGTGGTAGCATAGACGGAGTCTACAACCCACACAAGTGGCTCAGGTAGTGCAGCTCATCCAGGATGGCACATCAATGCGAGCTGTGGCAAGAAGGGTTGTGTGTCTGTCACGCAGTAGTTCAGAGCATGGAGCGCTATCCAGAGACAGGCCAGTACTCAGGAGACGTGAGGAGGCGTAGGAGGGAACAACCCAGCCAGCAGGACCGTACCTCTGCCTTTGTGCAAGGAGGAGCACTGCCAGAGCCCTGCAAAATGACCTCCAGCAGGCCGTTAAGTCGATAAGCAAGCGTATATTTTGGTATTATTTTGGTGGACATGTTTATCTATCATGGTGTTAGGTGTAAATATGATCAGTTGTGGCGATGTTTTGGTATAAATCCAATTTGGCTTTTACTCAAGACATGTGCCTATTAAGGAAGTTTAGAACTCTTATAATACTACAGAAAACCTCCCCAGGTTACTGTTCACACAAATGCCTCTGTAATTTTTAGGGTCAAATTTGTCCCCGTTTTTAAAGATTGGGGTTATGAGTCCTTGATTCCAGATGTCAGGGAAATAACCTATACTCAGGATAAATTAAACAGTTTTAATATAGCCAATTGAAATTTTGCACTAGTGATTTGAGCATCTCATTTAGGATGCATCAGGTCCGCATGCTTTTTTTAAAATTTGAGGCCTGAGTTTCTTATATAGAGCTCCTGGTCAGTAATTGGGAGTCCAATGATTTTGATTGTCCTTTGTAGCTTTTCTAATCCATTCAACTTCTCTGAATTTGGATTGTTCTGCGTTTGTGTCATATTTGAACGGTGTTTGAGAGTGTTTTAAATGGGTTGTCCTTATGTCACCATTTTGTAACGCTAATTCCTCTTGTTTAGATTTTAAGTTTTTCCAAATAAGTTTATGGACTCTCATTAGTGTCAGCTGCTTGCTGTTGTACTGTGCTTTTTTGGTTTATAGAGTGTACGTTTATAGAGTTTTAAAGTCTCACAGTAATGAAGGCGTAATTCACCATTATTTGGGTCTCTGTGCTTTTGGTTGGATAGTGTTCTAAGTTTTTTTCCTTATAATTTTACAATCTGCATCTTCTAACCATATATATATATATCTCTAACCATATATATATACCTCTAACCACATATATATATATATTCCTATTCATTGAACAAGTAAATTATAGTACAATAGGTGTGTGTGTTTAGTGCAGATGTATTGGAGGAGCTGTTTAATCTCACATAATCCTACAGGGTTCTCTTGTCCTCTGACGACCTCTGCGTAGCTGCACTGGTCCTGCTGTTGGGCCCTGTGGAGTGGAGGGGGGCCAGGTCTGGGCCGTGGGGCTTCCTCTCTGGTCTGGTAGGGGTGGTGGTCTGGGCCCGGTCCGGTCTGGCTAAGCCGATGGAAGTGGTGATGCTCTGGTGGTTGGTGGGGCCTGTGGGGTGCGCTGGGTCTGGTGGGGCCTGGGGCTCCTTGGTGGTGCAGTGGTCTGGTAGGGGTCTCTGGGTGGTCCTCTGTCCAGTGCTGCATGGGGTGTTTGTCTACCAAGTGCCACGTCCTTTAGAGACTTGGCAAACATCCCTACTGTCTGCTTCCTCAGGTGGGAGTGGTCGTGCAGATGCTCTGAGGTGATTGTTGGGTGGTGAGCAACGTGTACGTTCGGGAGTAGGCCACACCCTCTGGTGATGTCAGCGTTGACTTTCTGAATGGTACGGGGATGAAAGTCTTTGCGGGGCACCAGAGTGGAGATAGTGATGTGGGAGTTGGGGAACCACTCAGAGGCCCTCTCTGCTACTCTGTTGACCAGGCTGCCTACGCTCTCCTGCTCCTCTCGTAGGTTGTTGATGCCGGTGTGAATAATAATGTGGCCTGGTGTGCCAAAATCAGGCTGGGATGTGGAGCGCATCCTGTGTTTTTGGGCACCATATTTTACACACCTTGTGTTGGGGGAAGAGTTTATCTTCTTGGATGAATTTCCCATTTGAGTCAATGAGGATGGCCACCTCAGTGGGTTTTACCAGATTAGTGTGTTTACGGTCTGGGGCTGGAGTACACAGGGCCTGTGTACATGGATGGGTGTGTCAGGGGGGGCCAGAGAGCTTCTCTCTGTAGTAGGTGTCCCCATGTGAGTCTCCTTGTTGACTGTGGGTGTGGGTAAAGTGTTGTCGGTATGGAGGGGGGTTGTGGGTAAAGGTGGGGTTGTTAGGGGTGGTGAGGGGTTGCAGCTTCTCTCTAGGAGTCTATACAGTCTGCTCTCTGTGCTGTAGCACTCTCTTGATGACAGACAACTCCTTTTCCATCTCCTCCTTTACCTGCACCAGCTCTCTCCTCATGGTGGCCTTTACCTCCTCAAGCTCTGTGGTAAGGCTCTCTCTCAGCTCCTGGACAGAGTTCTTCAGCTGGGTCCTGCACTGGTTGATCTGGTCCTGTAGAAGCTCTGTCTGGTGGTGGTGTAGCTGGGGGGCTGCTCCTTCAGCTCAGTAACCCACACCTCTAACAGAGCCAGCACAGGCTGATGGTAGTGTGGTTTGGCTCTGGTGGTTGTAGGCAGGCGCTCTGGTGGTTGTAGGCAGGCAGGGGGGAGGATAGTCCTGCTGTTGGGGTGCCTGAGGTGAGGGGAGAGGTCGTGGTGCTMTCCTTTTCTTTTTTGCTTTCCGCTATCTTCGTTAGGGTGGGGAAGTCCTGCACAACAGAGCTGAGTGCAGCCTCACTGCCCTGGACCATGACAGTGCCGTTCTGATACATGTTTACCGTCAGAAACCTGTTTTCCTGGTCCTTATCGCTGTCCTCAAATGTGGATTTGTCTTCCCTTGCAGATGCCTTTTTTTGTTGTATAGCTGAAATGCCTGGTTCCAGCTGCATGCCAGGCAGTAGTGTGGTCTGTGTAAAATAACAGGTTTGTAACAGTCCTGTTTTGTGAGCAGTCGGCAAACAAAGTTTCTGGGTTCTCTCTCAGAATTCTGTGCTTAAAATTGATTCTTCCCTTCTTCCCATTTGATTTCTGCTGGGCATTCAAAACAGGGGGGAGGAAAGTCTGTCTCTGCTGCTGCTAACGCTGCTAGCGCTGCCTCAGTGGCCATGTTGCTATGGTTACCACAAGTAAACAGTTGGCGCTAGACATATTTGAATTTGGCTAGCTACCACGATGAAGATTGACAGAGTGAGTTAAAGACCAATCTTTTCCGCCTGTGTCTATCTTCAGTTGTACAATTTGATTATTTTTTTGCTAATTTAAACATGTCAATCTCGCTCTTAACAACCAAAAAGTTATAACAAGTCAGGAGCCGTTCTTCTGCATGACTTCTCTCTCTCCCTCTGTTTATCTCATGTATCTCTCTTGTACCATCATTTCTCCCTATTGACTCCTTTATTTTCCCTCTTTCTCTGTTCCTCATTCTCTCTCTTTGTCTTTCTCTCTCTGTATATCTGTCTCGCTCTCTCAATCTGTGTGTGAAAAAGAGGCTGTTCTCACATTGCATCTTTAAGGGGATCTGCACCTGCTGATTTGGCCTAAATTTTGGGCTAGCTCCAAAAGAAATGCTGGCAGCCAGACAGAAGCCAAATGTGAGTTGTCTTGGAGGTGTGGTTTGATGTGGGTGTTTCTTGTGTGTGTCCTTGCCAGCACTAAGACACGCCCATCTGTCAGAACCTTGCCCACAGCTATTTATCACAACAAAGAAACCTCTTGCAGGTTGAATTCCATATCTACAGGCAGATGTGTGGTTAGATGCTTTGAATAGGTCAGTAGCCTACAGAGTAATATGAGAAGAATGCAATTCCTGAATTTATGTAGATATTCAAAACTTTCAAATGTAGTATCAGGTCCATGTAGAATAAACAACTCTTTACATAATACCATAGAATCAGTGTTCTGCTAATATAACAATGTGCACCTTTCACTTTTCATTGTCATTCCCTGCTGATACAGATACTGTGCCTTTCAGCATTTTGTCTGCTGGTAATGAGGCTACTTTGGCAAACATGTCAGAGTGGTTATACCTTCCTGTGTGGTGTCCCGTATACAACAGGAGATCCCTGATCCTGTTGCAGAATACATAGGGTTTCTCCCTCCGCATATTGACTGATACCATTCAATTAATGTGCTGACTCCATACATGTTTCTGTGAACACATACTGTACACACATAGTCACTGTTCTATAATCAATGGCAGTTAGAATAGGTCATATCTGACACACAAGCAGGTACTGTTGAAGTTTGAAGAGGTCAGATAAAACCTACCCAATTATTGTCTCCCCGTCAAACGACCGAGGATGGCATCTGCCAAAGGCATCTACAGTCCTGCCAATCTGTAGAAATAGGCAGAGTTCATCAGTGATGGATGGAATGATAAGGGTGGTGCAAATACTGGACATTTCTGCTGTACTGTATTGTTAGTAAATACCTTCAGTCCCACATTGTGGATGTGTTGAGTGCCAGGTCTCTCTCCATTCAGAGACGTCAGTATCAATCCTGTCGGTCAGGACTCCATCACATCATCTCCCAGTGCTGACTCTATAGATGCATCTGTGAACACATACACAGTCACTGTTCTATTACCAATGGCAGTTAGGATAGGTGATATCTGACAAACAAACATACTGTATACTATGTTGAAGTTTGATCAGGTCAGACTAAACCTACCTAATTCTGGTCTCCCTATCGACGGAGACAGGCAAGAGGTGAGGCTGGAGGTAAGGTCTTTGCCAGCGCCCTGTTGATGGGCATGGCAGCGTAGATCAGCTCCTGGCCCCTCATCAAAGATACTTCACAGTCACACACAGAGCACTGATTACGTTATCAATGGTGGTTATGATTAGCATGGTGGAACCAACTTGATTGCCACATTCACCTTTCTATTTCACTTCAGATGCCATATGTGAAATAGAATAGTAAATGCAGCGATCAGGCTGGTTCCACCAGGCTAGGTTATGGTGAATTGGGAGAAAATTCTAAACAGTTTTGACCTTTGACTAGGTCAAACGACACCAACCTGATTCAAGTGTCCTCCCCGTTCCATTTATAGGAATACTCACAGCGAAGTCATGTCTATGTGATGCTGAGGGTCCCCTTGCTGGTCTTCTCCATGTTGCATGTTCGGCTGCAAACTAGACATCTCTCGAACAACTGCAGCAGGCAATCCTCATAAACAATGTACTTCCTCATCTTATAAGGGGGTGTTGACAGGGAGGGCCTGTGACAGGGTGATACAATAGACAGCCAAGTGGTAAATTACATTTTCTTATAAAGGACAAAGCTTTTTTATATTGTACTTCACAACCAAAACGACTCTACTACTTGTACTGTATCAGCTTGGATGGGTAATTAACCTATTAGTTTATCAAACAGGGTATTTTTTTTATTCAACATTTCACATAACACACATTGTTGTTGATGAAGCCGTCTGTATCATCAGGACAGTAACCCGGGTTTCTACAATTTATTTTCTTAAAATGTGATTTTAAAACTAACCCTAACCTTAACCACACTGCTAACCTTATTCCGAACCCTAACCTTAAATTAAGACCAAAAAGCACTTTATTGTTTTAATAATTTTTTACGATGTAGCCAATGTTGACTGTGGCTCTGGTAACTAGTGGAAACCCTAATTATATACTTTACAGATATAGACTGAGTATATCTCCAGATTAGATTCAGGCTGGTAAAGCTATCACGGTTTGCTCTTAGTTCACTGTATTAGTGAGACTCAGACATGAGTTAGCTACCACCATAACTGAATTCATTATTTAGTTTTGCCCTAGACAATACAGAATACACTTGTATGAGCTACGAACTGACCTGCAAATCTGACTTGTAGGCTAGCATTAAGGAAGAGTTGCCTCACTAGCATTATCAAATGATAGCGTTATATAACCAGCAGTATGTAGACAACACACAATAAACTTGTATGAGCTACGACCTAAGTTGTAATGAGGTAACTAACTAGCTAATGTTAGCCAGCCTGCATCGCTTATTCAATAGATAGCTACTTACATAACCAGCAATAATGTTAGCTAAGTTATACCAGAGAGGTCAGTAACGTAAACTCACCCCATTCCATACAAATGTGCGCAACCGCAACATTCAAACGAGGCTACAAAGAAAACTAACGGGACTGTAGCGACTGTGTTGACTTCAAAATCTGTGATGTGAACTACGTTTCTATTCAAGCGTTGATCGACATGGTAATAGCTTTATAGTATTGGAGAAAAGTTGAAAAAACGGACTCTCCGTTACATCGTGTCATGCCGTAACGTACAGCACGCATAAAGCAATATATAATGACACATTATATAAACTCTTTATAGTGTTTTATTTACATTTTAGAGGCGATAAGGTGATAAGTTGGACAGATCGAGTGAAAAAAAAATGAAAAAAACACACAACATCTCTCCTTCTCACTATCACGCATTAGTTTCGCTTCCCCACCCGCCATTTTTAAAAAGACCCGACGGGGCTCATTGCCTTCTTGAATCATGCAGAAACGGGCAGCGTGGAGGTCATGCAATTGATTCTGTTGGAAAGGGGAGAAATTGTGCTTTACAATGGTATTGACATTACAGTTGATCTGGAAGTATTACGTTTTTGGGGCGCTAAAATAAGGTCAATTGTACGGACCAAGGCGATGTACAAAAGTGAGTGTGTTTACGTTAGCTAGCTAGCTAGCTAGCCTCCCTCGCTAGCGTTATCAAATGATAACGTTACATAACCCAGCAGTATCTAGACAATACAGAAATGTATATGAGCTATGACCTAACTAAGTTGTAATGAGGTAGCTAGATAGCTACCTGCATAATCAACAATAACATCTATAACGTCATTAGCTAAGTTATACCAGAGGTCATTATATTCCAATACCTCAGGTTATACTCACCACCACCGGTTGTTGCACACCAAGCTAGAGTTACTGGTGCAGACTTGGGGACCGACCAACTCCAACGGCCTATTCCACATACTAGGGTCCTTCAGCAGGGCATGCAAACCATTGAACTTCAGTCTGCCGTCCTTTGAACACCTTGGGGGCGATGAAACAATGGCGCCCCGTTCAGTTAAGGGCAGTGAAGTGGGTGGAGGGGCGATTTGCACATGGAGCTTGGTAAAAGGGGGCATGATTTGTTGACATAATTAATGTTGGGTTTGAATTTATAATTTATTCGTTGTGACACACTGAGGTTCCAAACTCTGTTTTAGAGGAGACTGGCTTTGACCAAAATGATCCTCTTTACACTTTGTAGTACATTTTGGCACTAGAATAAATGTTTCTGAATGTTTCTGACGCCACACAGGCTTTCAAAGGGATTAGTTGCTTTTTAGGGGCAGTCGCTCTTAAAACTCTAGAGCTGATGTGTCTCAATCTGATAAATTCCACCTGGCTACACTTTATCTCACATACAGGTTGTTGTTAACTCCTCTTTAAAGCTAGATTCCTCAATTGGCGAAACTGCCACGTCGGTTTGGGATATTACAAAAACAAAAGTTACTGAAAACAATGAACAGTGTTTTTTTCCTCTGACATCATTGCATGCACGATGGAACAGCAGAATATATACTGCAACTTCTTTTACCATGCTGCCGGATGCTCATCTGCTCCGTTTCATCAATAAGACAAAAACAATAACAAAGATGCTGGGGCCAACAGTGGCACTGTTTCTCCAAAAGTACGGATTCGATATTCAAAACCTTTTAAATATAAATAGACATACCCAAAGTAATGCAAGCCACTTCGATCTACAGTGTCCACAGATCGATTTATAAGCGAAAATGTCAGTCGGAATCGGTACCTAGAACCACACTAGTCTCCTATTACCGCTTCAACACTTTCACTGCAATGCTACCTCCTCTTCATCCCTTTTCTCTCACTTTCTCACTTTCTGTCACCTTTCCTTAGCCTCTCTCTCTCTTGACTGGTTCTGTTGTAGTTGGTTTCTAAATGCAACTCCTTTTAGACCAAATGTTCTAACAGGTTTTTCATTACACAGGCGCACACAAACACAAACACACACACACACACGCGCGCTTCTCATTAGTCCTCCAGGCGTATGTATTTCGATCACGCTGAACCATGACCTACCATTATCTGTATCACATTCAGTGTTGGGGTAACGTGTTACAGCAGGGGTCTTCAACCTTTTCTTACCCAGGGACCGTCTCGCAGGCAAACCAACGACCCAGGGACCCCATCATACAAAAAAATATTGTTTTCACGTCTGGTCTTATCATCAGGTGAATGATCATGGCAGGAAGAAGTAATCAGTTTTTCATTATTTTGACTTTCCCACATAATTAGAAGATGAAGTATAAACTCCAACATAGCCTATTAGCTATAAAAGGTATAGTATCTCCAAATACATTTTCGCTATGAGCAGGTTAGAGGTTAGCGATGTGTTGTCAAAAATGTATGTCCAAGTAAAGAAAGCTTACCAGCAGTACTTGCCGCACTGATACCCTATTCGCGGGTGCTTATTCAAAGCCTATTTCAGATACTCCAGTGAGTGTACTTTGCTCAATAATAGGAGTTCAGAAATAGTGTACATAGTTAACTGTAGGTATGTCATAAAAAAATTGTATATTCTGTTGTTGCTAGCGATATTGATAAAAACATTTAAAATAATTTGTAATTTCTTAATTTTTTCTCTGACCTACTGCAGCACCTCTGCGGAACCCCGGTTGAATACTCCTTAATGTTACAGCTTCAGCACTTTCACTGCAGTTTTACCTCCTTCTCTCACCTTCTCACTTTCCTTTCCCTCTCTCTCGCTTTCTCACTCTCTCTCTCATGTCCTGTCACTATGTCACCTCTCCTCTCTATGGTCCAATTGTCACACATCAATTATCATGCAGGAACTTGGCAATCACTCCACTTAATGTTGTTGCTTTGTCTGCCTTGTTTTCAGCTTTGGGTGTGTTTTTAAAAGTGTGTTTAGTACTGTTGATGATGGTGATGATGATGATAATGCTGCTGATGAGGATGACGTCAACGATTATGATGTTTGTATTCTGACGTGTGTGTGTGTCCCTCTTCTCTCCTCCAGAGCATGCAAGGTAGTGAGTGTCTGTTTGAGGCGGTGGAGCAGCAGGATCTAGATGCTGTCCAGATCCTTCTCTACCAGTACACAGCTGAGGAGCTGGACCTCAGCACACCCAACAGCCAAGGGTTAACACCGCTAGACATCGCCATCATGACCAACAACACCCCCATAGCCAAACTACTGCTGAAGGCCGGCGCCAAGGAGAGCCCTCACTGTGAGTGTACACTACATAGGGCACACTGAGTACACACTTAGTAGGGTATACTAAGTACACACTATGGAGGGTGCAATGGGAGTATACACACTAATTAGTGCAACCTTCCGACTCAAAGTCCAGCATTGAAACTTGGTGGAGTATCCAGATTGCCATACTGGGGTATTCGGTAATACCGGCACTGAACACAAGGGGTGCTGTTTTCAAATCCCACTGATGCTCTGTAATCCGAAGGTTAGCAATGCTAACAAGTACATGTAAAATCCCATAAATAATGCTAACTAAATGAGCGCATTGCAAACATTTTGTACAGTTTCTGACCTAAACTATACAAGTAACTCAAATATTTACATTTAACCATTATTTAACTAGTTAAGAACAAATTCTTATTTAGAATGACGGCCTACACCGGCCAAACACGGACGACGCTGGGCCAATTGTGCGCCGCCCTATGGGACTCCCAATTACGGCCGGTTGTGATACAGCCTGGATTCGAACGAGGGTGTCTGTTGTGACGCCTCAAGCACTGAGATGCAGTACCTTAGACTGTTGCGCCACTCGGGAGCAAATATGCTACTCACAGTTTGCTGCACGCACAACACAAATATTAGCCAGCAAGGCTCTTGATCCAGGAGGGATTTCTCTGCTGTTACCAAGCGAATGCTTGATTTTGGAAGAAGCTAACCACTTAGCTAGATAGCTAACTATCTTCTAAATTAGCTAACCAAATGCACAACTGCAGAGCATTAAGCACATTTTAGACAGATAACTTAATAGTTATAAGATATCTAGCTGGCAAACATTTAGTTGTGAATTCCATAGTGTAATTAAATCTCCTGGCACATGCTGAAGAACAGTGAGTTACTCACAAGGCTCCGGTCTCTCGTTGTTGTGTGCTCGTAAACAAACACCACGTGACGGGGACTACTGTAAGCTTTGTAATAATGTGACAGGTGAAATGAAGAATGCAATGCTTTATCTCCTAACGTATCGCACAAGTTGACTGCAGGTATTTACTTAAAAAGTAGCTGCACATATTCAAACTTCAAAGAAATGGTTTCAACGGTATTGAAAAACCATCCCGTGGCTTTTTACAAATACCCCGGTATACGGTATACCACCCAATCCGTTACTCAAAGATAGTGGCTTCGGAAAGTATTCAGACCCCTTGACTTTTTACAAATTTCGTCAGGTTACAGCCTTATTCCAACATTGATCATTAAATAGATTTTTCCCCTCATCAATCTACACACAATACCCCATAATGACAAAGCAAAAACATTTGTTTTGAAAATGTTGCTAATTGATAAAGTAACTTAAATATTACATTTACATAGGTATTCAGACCCCAAATTCTTTTTTTTAAATAAAAAAAATAAGTATTCAGACCCTTTACTCAGTATTTTGTTGAAGCACATTTGGCAGCGAATACAGCCTCAAGTCTTCTTGGGTATGACACTACAAGCTTGGCACACCTGTATTTGGGGAGTTTCTCCCATTCTCCTCTGCAGTTCCTCTCTAGCTCTGTCACATTGGATGGGGAGCGTTGCTGCACACACAGCTATTTTCAGGTCTCTTCAGAGATGTTCGATTGGGTTCAAGTCCGGGCTCTGGCTAGGCCACTCAAGGACGTTCAGAGACTTGTCCCAAAGCCACTTCTGCGTTGTCTTGGCTGTGTGCTTAGGGTCATTGTCCTGTTGGAAGGTGAACTTTCATTCCAGTCTGAGGTCCTGAGCACTCTGGAGCAGGTTTTCATCAAGGATCTCTCTGTACTTTGCTCAGTTCATCTTTGCCTCGATCCTGACTATTCTCCCAATCACTGCCGCTGAAAAACATCCCCACAGCATGATGCTGTCACCCCCATGCTTCACCGAAGGGATGGTGTCACGTTTCCTCCAGATGTGACACTTGGCATTCAGGCCAAAGAGTTCAATCTTTGTTTCATCAGACCAGAGAATCTTGTTTCTCAAGGTCTGAGAGTCTTTAGGTGCCAAGTGGGCTGTCATGTGCCTTTTACTGAGGAGTGGCTTCCAACTGGCCACTCTACCATAAAGGCCTGATTGGTGGAGTGCTGCAGAGATAGTTGGTCCTTCTGGAAGGTTCTCTCATCTCCACAGAGAGCTCTGTCAGAGTGACCGGCCCTTCTCCCCCGATTGCTCAGTTTGGCCAAGTGGCCAGCTCTAGGTAGAGTCTTGGTGGTTCCAAACTTCTTCCTCAAAAGAATGATGGAAGCCACTGTGTTCTTGGGGACCTTCAATGCTGCAGAAATATTTTGGTACCCTTCCCAGATTTGTGACTTGACACATTCCTGTCTCGGAGCTGTACGGACAATTTCTTCAATCTCATGGCTTGGTTTTTGCTCTGATGTGCACTGTCAACTGTGGGACCTTATATAGACAGGTGTGTGCCTTTCCAAATCATGTCCAATCTATTGAATTTACCACAGGTGGAGTCCAATCAAGTTGTAGAAACATCTCAAGGATTATCAATGGAAACAGGATGCACCTGAGCTCAATTTCGAGTCTCATAGCAAAGGGTCTGAATACATATGTAAATAGGGTATTTATTTTCTGTGAAAATAATTTGCTGAGGACATTTTTATATCTAATCAATTTTAGAATAAGGCTGTGACGTAACAAAATGTGGAAAAGGCAAGGGGTCTGAATCATTTCCGAAGGTACTGTATTACTGAACAAAAAATATAAATGCAACATGCAACAATTTCAACAATTTTACTGAGTTACAGTTCATATAAGGAAATCAATCAATTGAAATAAATTAATTACGCCCTAATCGCTGGATTTCACATGACTGGGCAGGGGCGCAGCCTTGGATGGGCATAGGCCCACCCACTGGGGAGCAAGGCCCAGCCAAACAGATTTCGTTTTTCCCCACAAAGGGTTTTTATTACAGACAGAAATACTCCTCAGTTTCATCAGCTGTCCGGGTGGCTGGTCTCAGACGATCTCGCAGGTGAAGAAGCCGGATGTCGAGGTCCTGGGTTGGCGTGGTTACAGGTGGTCTGCGGTTGTGAGGCCAGTTGGACCTACTGCCAAATTCTCTTATGGTAGAGAAGTTAACATAAAATGATCTGACAAAAGCTCTGGTGGACATTCCTGCAGTCAGCCTGCACGTTCCCTCAAAACTTGAGACATCTGTGACATTGTGTTATGTGACAAAACTGCACATTTTATAGTGGCCTTTTATTGTCCGCAGCAAAAAGTGCACCTGTGTAATGATCATACTGTCTAATCAGCTTCTTGATATGCCACACCTGCCAGGTAGATTCATTATCTTGGCAAAGAAGAAAAGTTCAACAATTGAGAGAAATAAGCTTGCGTATGGAACATTTCTGGGATCTTTTATTTCAGCTCATGAAATCATGGGACAAACACTTTACATGTTGCGTTTATATTTTTGTTCATGAAATTATGTTGAGCCAACGTCGAATAGATATTGAATTGATGTCTGTGCCCAGTGGGATGATATCGGTCAGAAAATCCCTTTGTGTCCCACTGAATGTAAGGTGTGTACATTAGCTATACATTGCACAGACTGGGTTTTACTCTGTCAATTAAGTGTTGACACTGTCCGGTCTCAGGTTTTAGTGAACACATCAGTAACAGAAAAGAAAGTGTACTGTAGTTGGTCCACTAACAGTATGTCTCTTTTGAGGAGTACATGTTATCCAAATAATGAACTGCTTGATTAGCCAATTATCTTGAACTGATTGAACTTGGCTTGGCAGTGTAAGAACCTTATTCAAGTGTTCCATTATCTGAAGCTGTTCCTGCCTGGCTGACACGACCCACATGGTCTGGACCGGAGTCTATTGGTACAATATTCACCCAGAAATGTAGAGATTTTTGATAGGTTCTCTCAGACATGTTGTTTTCCTGGGTGGTTGAGACCTGGATTTGAAACTCCAACAGTTGTAATGGAAGGGGGTGGAGCTCGGGTACTGTACAAAACCAGCTTCATTATCGATGCATGTCTAGATACTTTTTATAGTGGAGATCATGTTTATAAAATGCCTGGCTGGGCTGATGAGACAGTGGACTGCTCAGTCAGATGGAACAGAGTAAATAGGCATTTTAACGTCATAGATTTAGCTGGTGGTAACTTGTGGAATAGACACGGCCGGGAATGCGGCTTTAATCAATCAGCATTCAGGATTAGACCCACCTGTTGTATAAAACCAGCCAGTCAGAAGCACAATGTCCTTCATTATTGATGCATGGTGCCGACAACATCAAGCAGCTTCTCCAGACTCTGAAGTCAGGAGGACTTTGAGTTTGGTATCAGACAGACTACTTTATGCTTGCCTTTGATCCATGGTTTTCTATTTAATATTAGTATGTACCTGTAGTACTTGAGATAACCCTAGTGACTGGCTAATGGACCAGTCACTCCCAACCCTTCACCCCCTTGAGTTGTCCCTCCTGTGTAGGACACAATCCAGAATGGAGGAAAGCATGAGTGGTGGTCCTGTGGTGTGGGCTTGACCCAGACAGGGGCTGTGTTTGTGTCTGCATCCCAGCCACGCTCTCACCTTACTGGGCTTGAATAAGCTCCCTCACCCCTTTCCCTCCATCTCTCCCTCCATCCCTCCCTCCTCCACCGATCCTGGCGGACCAGGTGGGTTCTTACCTTGTCCAACATCCCTGGACAGGATAAAAAGAAAGTGTGTGTGTGTGTGTGTGTGTGTGTGTGGTGTGTGTGTGGTGGTGTGTGTGTGTGTGTGTTGTGTGTGTGTGTGTGTGTGTGTGTGTGTGCTGTGGTGTGTGTGTGTGTGTGTGTGTGTGTGTGTGTGACTGGCGTCTGCTCCACTCCATGGTAGTGAACAGGTCTGTCTGGGGTGAAACAGTGGCCACTTAAGAAGTCTCCCTCTCCCAGGTTCAAGGAGGGGCTGCTGGGCCTCCCCACGTCCCCACTGAAAAGCCCTAACAAGGTTTGGCATTTAATGGTTTAACTTTTCCAATGATGCATGTAACCGCCCGCCAATTATAACTAAGTGATTTATTGTCCTCCGGAGCTAAGAGAGCGAGCTGAGCTTTTTTTATAAACGCGCGCGCGGATGCGCACCCACACACACACTTTCAAGCAGGCAGACACACCGCTCTCTCCCTCTCTCCTCACTGTGGTACAATTTGATCGTTGTAAACAGAGGGGTAAACATGGATCGGTTTTTCCTCCTGGGAATTTATGCTTTATGCTGCTGTCATTCCTCAAGTGCCAAGTAAATCCATCAGACAGGGTCTGACAGGCCGGGTTGGCTGGGCTGGGTTGGGGTGGAGGGGGATGGGGGTTAATTTACGAGTCCTTCAGGGTCCCAGTCGACTATATTTAGGCCCACCCCTCCCCATCCCGCCGTAGTGCTCACCGGCCAGCAGGCAGGCCAGACAATGGACCAGTGTATGTGTGCGTGCGTGCTTGTGTGCATGCGTTCCCGTGTGTGTGTATGGCTAGATGGACAGATCTGCATGTTCATTTATAGCCCAATCAATTAACCTCCGCCTGCATCTGCTTGTCACTCCTGAAGAGGCAGGAAATTGCACCTAGACAAGGCTCGTATGACCTGATTCTTTTCCACTGCAGCCCAGACTCAGGATGGCCCACAAATGGCACCCTATTCCTTACCTAATCCCTATAGGCTCTGGTCAACAGTAGAGAACTATATACGGAGTATAGACCCTGATCAAAAGTAGTGTACTACATAGGGTATAGGGTGCCATTTGCGACGCAGATTTAGACTTACCTCAGACCCCCAGGTATGGAGGTGGAGAGATGGAGTGATCACTGGGCTGGAGATAGAATACTTATTCTGTCATTCCCTCTCTCTCTCTCTTGCTCTCTCTCCATCCCTCCGCCTCTCTATCCCTTCCCCTCGCTCTCCCTCCTCCACCCCTTTTCTCCATCCCTCCCTCCCCAGGGGGTAGGTGCAGGGTGAGAGGGCCGTGAAAGAGGGTCTTCTTCTGCAGATGTGTTTATGTGTTTATGTTGCTGTTCAATGGTCGGTGACTAAGGCTGGGTCCCAGAGAGAGAGAGAACATACAGCACTGTACTACAGCAGGGAAAGGAGGAGGAGGAGAGGAGGGCTGCAACCGTGCAAGGAGCGCTAGGTTTTACCCATGACAGATCTGTGTTGTGTGTGTGTGTGTGGGGGGGGGGGGGGGGTCGAACACACGCCTGTCTGTGTGTTCTTCCAAGGGGAGTGAGCTGCTAGTCTCTCCTCTCTTTTGTGGTTACTCCGCACATTCAACCATTCAAAGACAGTGTGAAACGTGTGTGTCTCTCACTGAAAACATGGGCTCTTTTTCGGTCTCTAATGCTGACCTGTGTTCTGTATCCCATAGTAACGTGTGGTTCTGTATCCCATGGTAACGTAGTGTTCTGTATCCCATGCGTAACGTGTGTTCTGTATGCCCATGGTAACGTGTGTTCTGATCCCATGGTAACGTGTGTTCTGTATCCCATGGTAACGTGTGTTCTGTTATCCCATGGTAACGGTGTGTTCTGTATCCCATGGTAAACGTGTTTCTGTAGCCCATAGGTTAAACGTGGTTCTGATCCATGGTAACGTGTGTTCTGTATCCCATGTAACGTGTGTTCTGTAATCCCATGGTACACGTGTGTTGTAATCCATTAACGTGTGTTCTGTAATCCATGGTAACTGTGTGTTCTGTATCCCATGTAACGTGTGTTCTGTATCCCATGGTAACGTGTGTTCTGTATCGCCATGGTACACGTGTGTTCTGTATCCCATGGTAACGTGTGTTCCTGTATCCCATGGTAACGTGTGTTCTGTATCCTAAGCTAACTGTGTTTCTGTATCCCATAAACCTGTGTTCTGTAAGTGTTCTGTAACCTGTGTTACTGTGTTCTGTAACCTGTGTTCTGTATCCCATAATAACCTGTGTTCTGTAACCTGTGTTCTGTATCCCATGGTAACCTGTGTTCTGCTAACCTGTGTTCTGTAACCTGTGTTCGTATCCATAGTAACCTGTGTTCTGTAACCTGTGTTCTGTATCCCAAGAACGCTGTGTTCTGAACCTGGTTCTGTAACCTGTGTTCTGTATCCATTGTAACCTGTGTCTGTAACCTGTTGTCTGTATCCCATAGTAACGTGTGTTCTGTAAACTGTGTTCTGTATCCCATAGTAACCTGTGTTCTTAACCTGTGTTCTGTAACTCTAGTAACCTGTGTTCTGTACCCATAGTAACGTGTGTTCTGTAACCTGTGTTCTGTATCCCATGAGACTAACCTGTGTTCTGTAAAACCTGTGTGCTGTAACCCTGTGTTCTGCTATTCCCATAGCTAACGTGAATTTCTGTAAACCTGTGTTCTGTAACCTGTGTTCTGTATCCCATGGTGACCTGTGTTCTTTCCTCTGTTCCATGGTCCTCCTCTCT
This sequence comes from Salvelinus sp. IW2-2015, assembly GCF_002910315.2. Classification (NCBI taxonomy): domain Eukaryota; kingdom Metazoa; phylum Chordata; class Actinopteri; order Salmoniformes; family Salmonidae; genus Salvelinus; species Salvelinus sp. IW2-2015. Next base: position 56,097,826 of record NC_036858.1, read on the forward strand.
GATCCCACCGCTATTATTAGCAGTCTGTTTGTGTTCTAGTTGTCAGCTGTAACAAGCAAGTGGAGCTGCAAGGTCTTTGACCTGTACCTCTCTGAGTGGCCCCGATAACAGAAAGCACAGCACTCTTAGTTTTTTTTTAATGAGCCTCACTTTCATGCAGCTGGTGCAAAAAGGACTAGAGTTCTTAATCTGTTGGTTTGAAGGTGGAGACAGATGGAAGGGCAGAGCAGGCTTTCTTTATAGGATATCTTGCTGATGTCAGTACACTGTACTTTCCTAACAGCCTCCACACTTTTCAGATCCAACCCTGCATACATCAAGACAGCAGCATGGGAACATGCCTCTCTCAGCACAGTTCCATCCTCTTGTACAGCAAGCCAAGGAAGTGTTAAGGTCATGTGTAACAATAAAAGGGTTGTTCCACCAATTTCATGATATCAATTGGTAGTTACAGTCTTGTCCCATCGCTGCAACTCTCGTACGGACTCGGGAGAGGCGAAGGTCGAGAGCCATGCGTCCCCCAAAACACAACCCTGCCAAGCCACACTGCTTCTTGACACACTGCTCGCTTAACCCGGAAACCAGCCGCACCAATGTGTTGGAGGAAACACCGTCCAACTGGCGGCCGTGTCATAGTGCATGCACCAGGCCCACCACTGGAGTAGCTAGAGCGCAATGGGACAAGCACATCCCGGCCGGCCAGACCCTCCCCAAACCCAGACGACACTTGGCCAATTGTGTGACACCTCATGGGTCGCGGCTGGCTGCGACACAGCCCGGGATCGAACCCAGATCTGTAGTGATGCCTATAGCACTGCGTTGCAGTGCCTTAGACCGCTGCGCCACTCGGGAGGCCCTCAATGTGGCTTTTGACATTATCGATCATAGTCTGCTGCTGGTAAAACCTGAGCACACTGTTCAGTCGTGTGGTCAGGTATCACAAAGAGGAAAAGTAACGTGTGTGCACGGCTGGCCCTTAAAAGTACACGGGGAGCTAACATTGGAGAAATGCATGTCAATCTCTCATGGTTCAAAGTGGAAGAGAGATTGACTTCATCACTACTTGTTTTTGTAAGAAGTGTTGACATGCTGAATGCAACGAGGTGTCTGTTTAAACTACTAGCACACAGCTCAGACACCCATACATACCCCACAAGACATGTCACCAGAGGTCTCTTCACAGTCCCCAAGTCCAGAACAGACTATGGGAGGTACACAGTACTACATAGAGCCATGACTACATGAAACTCAATTCTACATCATGTAACTGATGCAAGCAGTAGAATCAGATTTTTAAAAACCAGGTAAAAATACACCTTATGGAACAGCGGGGACTGTGAAGAGACACACACAAAGGTGCAGACACAAGCATACGCACACACACGTACGTTGTAATATTGTTGTACGGTGGTTTTATACATTTTGTATTGTAGTGGTGTAATAATGGTATATGATGTACTGTTTTATCTTTTTATATATGTAATGTAAGTGCCTTTAATGTGGGGATCCAGTACGGGTTGGATTTCAGTGCGGGTTGGATAAACATTTGCAGGACAGAAATATTTTACTGATCACCGTCAAGGTAGCAAGCTAAGTTATTTATGAACATTTTATTTGTGATTTACAGGATATCTACCAAAAAGCAACTATATCCTCTATAAATATGACATTAAATACAAAGTTGTTTAGTTTACCTTCTTAGGTACAACTTAAAGATGTGTCTATCAATGGCAGTGGATAAGAAGTATACACAAGTGTTTGTGCTAAACCACCACAACGGGTGGCTGGCTGAATTAATTAAACTTTGTCTCCAAGTAAGTCTGAAACTGCACTTTTCACACTGACAGTTGAAGTCAGAAGTTTACATGCACCATAGCCGAAAACATTTAAACTCAGTTTTTCACAATTCCTGACATTTAATCCTAGTAAAAATGTCCTGTCTTAGGTCAGTTAGGATCACCACTTTATTATAAGAATGTGAAATGTCAGAATAATAGAGAGAATGATTTATTTCAGCTTTTATTTCTTTCATCACATTCCCAGTGGGTCAGAAGTTTACATACACTCAATTAGTATTTGGTAGCATAGCCTTTAAATTGTTTAACTTGGGTCAAATGTTTCGGGTAGCCTTCCACAAGCTTCCCACAATAAGTTGGGTGAATTTTGGCCCATTCCTCCTGACAGAGCTGGTGTAACTGTGTCAGGTTTATAGGCCTCCTTGCACACACTTTTTCAGTTCTGCCCACAAATTTTCTATAGGATGGAGGTCAGGGCTTTATGATGGCCACTCCAATACCTTGACTTTGTTGTCCTTAATCCATTTTACCACAACTTTGGAAGTATGCTTGGGGTCATTGTCCATTTGGAAGACCCGTTTGTGACCAAGCTTTAACTTCCTGACTGATGTCTTGAGATGTTGCTTCAATCATGATGCCATCTATTTTGTGAAGTGGGCTATTAGCAGGACAATAGACTCACCATGTATTATAATAGCCCATTATGTGCTATTAGCAGGACAATAGACTCTTGCTAACACCTCTCTGTATTTTGATACTTTGTGCAAGGCAATTGATCTGCATTAAAAACTTTGGGGTCATCATGAGTGGCGCAGCGGTCTAAGACTGCGTTGCTACAGATGCTGGTTCGATACCCGTGCCGGCTGCGACCGGAGACCCATGAGGCGACGGTGGGCTTTTGGTTTTTCTCCCTCTAAAAACATAAATAAATAATTATAAATAACAAACTGGCTTTATTTACAAATTAGTAAGAATTGTTCAATGTTCCCCCATGTTCAAGAATGGCCTTTTTCTCACTCACTTTAGGTTATTTGAAAACAAAATCATCAGAATATCATAATTTTTTTAACAAAGTGATTTATTGTTATTTCATTTAGAATTAAATAAAAGCACCTTAGATATTCTCACAGATCCTAACGGAAAATGCCCCTTAGATATTAATTTAGAGTCCTCCAATCCTCTAAATCGAATTATTGGTCATGACATAGAAAAAAATATTTTTCTATATACAGTCGTGGCCAAAAGTTTGGAGAATGACACAAATATAAATTTTCACAAAGTCTGCTGCCTCAGTTTGTATGATGGCAATTTGCATATACTCCAGAATGTAATGAAGAGTGATCAGATGAATTGCAATTAATTGCAAAGTCCCTATTTGCCATGCAAATTAACTGAATCCCCAAAAACCATTTCCACTGCATTTCAGCCCCGCCACAAAAGGACCAGCTGACATGTCAGTGATTTTCTCGTTAACACAGGTGTGAGTGTTGACGAGGACAAGGCTGGAGATCACTCTGTCATGCTGATTGAGTTTGAATAACAGACTGGAAGCTTCAAAAGGAGGGAGGTGCTTGGAATCATTGTTCTTCCTCTGTCAACCATGGTTACCTGCAAGGAAACATGTGCCGTCATCAATGCTTTGCACAAAAAGGGCTTCACAGGCAAGGATATTGCTGCCAGTAAGATTGCACCTAAATCTACCATTTATCGGATCATCAAGAACTTCAAGGAGAGCGGTTCAATTGTTGTAAAGAAGGCTTCAGGGCACCCAAGAAAGTCCAGCAAGCGCCAGGACCATCTCCTAAAGTTGATTCAGCTGCGGGATCGGGGCACCACCAGTACAGAGTTTGCTCAGGAATGGCAGCAAGCAGGTGTGAGTGCATCTGCACGCACAGTGAGGCGAAGACTTTTGGAGGATGGCCTGGTGTCAAGAAGGGCAGCAAAGAAGCCACTTCTCTCCAGGAAAAACATCAGGGACCGACTGATATTCTGCAAAAGGTGCAGGGAATGGACTGCTGAGGACTGGGGTAAAGACATTTTCTCTGAATCCCCTTTCCGATTGTTTTGGGAATCCGGAAAAAAGCTTGTCCGGAGAAGACAAGGTGAGCGCTACCATCAGTCGTGTGTCATGCCAACAGTAAAGCATCCTGAGACCATTCATGTGTGGGGTTGCTTCTCAGCCAAGGGAGTGGGCTCACTCACAATTTTGCCGAAGAACACAGCCATGAATAAAGAATGGTACCAACACATCCTCCGAGAGCAACTTCTCCCAACCATCCAGGAACAGTTTGGTGACGAACAATGCCTTTTCCAGCATGATGGAGCACCTTGCCATAAGGCAAAAGTGATAACTAAGTGGCTCGGGGAACAAAACATTGATATTTTGGGTCCATGGCCAGGAAACTCCCCAGACCTTAATCCCATTGAGAAATTGTGGTCAATCCTCAAGAGGCGGGTGGACAAACAAAAACCCACAAATTCTGACAACTCCAAGCATTGATTATGCAAGAATGGGCTGCCATCAGTCAGGATGTGGCTCAGAAGTTAATTGACAGCATGCCAGGGTGGATTGCAGAGGTCTTGGAAAAGAAGGGTCAACACTGCAAATATTGACTCTTTGCATCAACTTCATGTAATTGTCAATAAAAGCCTTTGATACTTATGAAATGCTTGTAATTAAACTTCAGTATTCCATAGTAACATCTGACAAAAATATCTAAAGACACTGAAGCAGCAAACTTTGTGGAAATTAATATTTGTGTCATTCTCAAAACTTTTAGCCACGACTGTACTTTAGGCCTACCGTAGGCGACATGAGTCTCACTAGTGTTGAGTAATGTGCTGTTAAAAGTGGTGTAGGTCTTATTTATTTTAAAAGGATATTGAATTTAGAAGCAATAGGATTTGAAGCAATAGCCTACCTGCTGTGGTCAACTATTTTATCACCGTTTCTTGCTGCTCTGAGAGAAGCATGGGGACTGGTCTTGATAAATCAATGAGATTTTTATTTTCACTGAATCTCTGTTTGGGTATTGGTTAGACTACAATTAAGGTGTGGAAATGTTATGCTCTTAGTACTGTAGCTTACTCTCGACCGCCACGTTGTACAGCACCATATTTTCCTAACAGAAACCCTGAGGGTTTTGTTTTAAYTTTTTCTTGGAATAGAAACACTATAAAATGAATCATATCAATTAAGCTACATTTCTTAAAATCAATCCCATATACTTCTTACAAAAAGGTTTTTTAATTATCTAGTACAGCCAATATTGAAGGCTATCAAATGCTTCTCAAAGATGCCCTCTGGTGGTCAAACTAGCACTAACTAACATTAATGGTAACAAAGGCTGATAATGTGCCATAGAATTCTGCGGCAGCCCACAAGGAGTGTGGCAGTATGGTGTAACTTTTACAGGAAGAACCACTGTAAACAAGCACAAGCTAGGTGTTCATTATGACAATGTTTTCTTACAGAAACCATATGTACATTCCACTGTTATTCAATACAAAATGTATTGGCTATAAATTTCAACTGCAAATGGCATGAGCTGATGACTAATACTAGTGCGGCAAGTATTTGCCTGCATAAATGTTTTCAGTCACACGTTTTCTAATTTAGCTAGCTAGCTAACATAAGCTTCTTATCTCATCATGAATGCAAGCACATGGCCTGAACGATAGATCTGCGCCAACTGTCTGGCTTTGGGAAAACTAACTAAATAAGAACACTAGCTAACATAATAGGCCCAGACAGTAACCATTTTCTTTTTGTATCAAGGACGAGAGTTCACTTTGGCGCCAGTCCAGTATTAGCACAGATTGCTAACTAAGCTAACTACCTTGCTGGCTAGATCGCTAAGCTAGCTACGTTAACGAAGTGAGAATGTGATGAGGACAGGGCTCCTTGCTTGGTGACGTGTACTTTTGATTATTTACTTATTCAAATATGCTGGCTATGGCAAGCTACTCACCTTCAAACCACCATGCCTACTCTCTCTCACACGTTGTGACCTAGGGCTGAATGATTTTTAATGAGCAGCTGGTCGAGCACCCTCTTCATGCAACCATTGAAAACACTAAAAATGACCGCAAATGAGCAGACATATTTGTTTATTCTATGTATATAATATTGGAGCTGTATCTGTGTAATAAAGACCAATTTTTTATTTTACCTTTATTTAACTAGGCAAGTCAGTAAACTTCTCTGGGATATGTGGGACAGTAGCGTCCCACTTGGCCAAAAGCCAGAAAAAATGTAGCGCACCAAATTCAAATATGTTACTATAAAAATCAAACTTCCATGAAATCAACATGGAATACACCAAATTAAAGCTACACATGTTTGATTTGTGTTTGTCTGATTTCAGAAAGGATTTACGGGGAAAGCACACCAAACAATTATGTTAGCTCAGTACATAGCCACAGAAAAACACATCCATTTTCCCAGCAAAAGATAGTAGTCACAAAAAGCAGAAATAGAGATAAAATTAATCACTAACCTTTGATCTTCATCAGATGACACTCATAGGACATCATGTTACACAATAATTTATGTTTTGTGCATATTTATATCCACAAATCTCGGTTTACATTGGCTCCATGTTCAGATATGCCTCCAAAATATCTGGAGAAATTGCAGAGAGCCACGTCAAATAACATAAATACTCATCATAAACTGATGAAAGACACATATTTTACATAGAATTAAAGATACACTTGTTCTTAATGTCAGATTTAAAAAAAACTTTACGTAAAAAGCACACCATGCAATAATCTGAGACGGCGCTCAGATAAAAACAACATTTCTCCGCCATGTTGGAGTCAACAGAAATACGAAATTACATCATAAATATTCCCTTACCTTTTTATGATCTTCATCAGAAAGCACTCCCAGGAATCCTAGTTCCACAATAAATCGTTGTTTTGTTCGATAATGTCCATTACTTATGTTTAAGTAGCTACTTTTGCTAGCATGTTTAGTGCACATGTCCAAACGCTCGCGCAGATGCAAGCGAACTCGGACGAAAACTTCAAAGTTATATAACAGGTCGAATAAACTGGTCAAACGAAGTAGAAAATCAATCTTCAGGATGTTGTTATCATAAGTATCCAATAACGTTCCAACCGGAGAATTCCTTCGTGTCTCTAGAAGAAATGGAACGCAAGGCGATATCATGTGTAATGCGCATGACCAGGAACTGGCATTCTGCCAGACCACTGACTGAAACACCTCCCATCCGGCTCAACATCACAGCAGAGGCTTCATTCCACGTTCTACAGACTGTTGACATCTAGTGGAAGGCGTAGGAAGTGCAAACAGATCCATATCTTACAGGGAATTGAAAAGGCGATGAGTTGAACATCGACCAGCCTCAGAATTCTCAATTCCTGTTTGGAATATTTCTCAGGTTTTTGCCTGTCATATGAGTTCTGTTATACTCACAGACATCATTCAAACAGTTTTAGAAACTTCAGAGTGTTTTATATCCAATAGTAATAATAATATGCATATATTAGCATCTGGGACAGAGTAGGAGGCCGTTCACTATGGGCACGCAATTCATCCAAAAGTGAAAATTCTGCCCCCTATCATAAAGAAGTTAAGAACAAATTCTTATTTTCAATGACGGCCTAGGAACAGTGCCTTGTTCAGGAGCAGAACAACAGAGTTTTACCTTGTCAGCTCAGGGATTTGATCTTGCAACCTTTTGGTTACTAGTCCAACATGCTAACCACTAGGCTACCTGCCGCCCCAATATGAATATTTCTGTGAAAGGCTAATATTGGCCGATAATACCGGTCAACCGATTTATAATAGATGGCTAGCTTCTTTTTTTTTTTTTTTTACTTACCTTGCCTGTGATAAGGAACATCTTCCTGTCCTGCAATGCCATATTCGTGGCTCATTCACCCAACCCGTACTGAAATATCTGAAGCCATCAGTGTTTTTGTACGCCTTCAGGCTTTCTCCAGTGTAGGGTGAAGGGTTGTGTGTAAGGTACATGTAAACATCAGGACATGTTGATTCGGCAGCTTTTCTGTGTTTTCAGTGGCTTAAATGCGTTGGGTGAGGCACTATAAGGGTCGCATCCCCCAAGTACAGCTAGTTTTTCTAAATATAATTTTTTTTAAATATTTTGCCATGTCAAGCTAGCTAGCTAGACTTATAATATAGCGGCTGTCTGTGTTATAGTAGTTGTGGACAGTGATGAGTCCCACCTTGGTTCCATGGTGGTGCAGGCTGAGATGAGGGCAGGGGAACTGTAATGTTATGTCTATAACTTTATGTCTGTTTTGTGTCTGTGTTGTAGTTGTCAGTGTGGAGAGTCGCGAGGCCCACCTCGGCAGCCTGGTCATCGAAGCAGAGAGAAAGGCAGGGGAGCTGGCTGCCCAGGCCCAGAGAGAGGGTCTCAGCCTGGAGGCCTGTGACAAAGACAAGCAGCTCCGAGCCTGGGAGTGGAGGAGCAAGCTCTACAAACGCATGAGGACTGGCTTCCAGCATGCACGTGAGTATGCTGGGACTGTATGTGTGTGTGTGTGGGGGGAGGGAGGGAGGGTGCATGCGTGTGTTAGGACTGCACGAGTCTTGACCAGAGCCCAATGCACAGCCGTATTAAGGCAAGGGATGGGGAGAAAGAATACAACAACACATTATAGGGAAGACAAAGAAATGGTCATAGCTGCCACATACCTTAGTGTGGAGTGGTATGGCTTCAACCTTGGACATAAGTGGGGACAAGGCTAGCATCAATTGTTTGCAGGTAAGAGTCTTTCATTTTTTGTGTGTTGATATTATCTATTTTCTATATTTAGTCCTTTTACACAGAACAACTTGATTATAAGCGTGAACCCAACAACCCCAGCACATGTCTTTGTCCACTAGGAGCTCTGATGGCACACACACACACCATGGGAGGTGTCAAGTCTGAGATTGACAGGAGGATTTTGTGTATTTCAAAGGTGCCAGACAGGCTTGGAGGAAATCTGAGTGAGGTTATTATGGCTGGCAGGTCGTCCAGACTCCACAGTTACACCCTGTGTGTCCCAAATGGCACCCTCTTCCCTTTATAGGACATGGTGCATAGGGCTCTGGTCAAAGGTAGTGCACTAAACCAGGAATAGGGTGCTATTTGGGACACCGTTCCAAACAGGCCTGGGGGTACCGCCTGCTGGGGTGGTGGAGTGGAGAGAATAGAGGGGAGAGTGTTCTATCATCTTGCCAAACATCTCCTATCCATTACTGCTGTGACAAGCAATAAAGGAGGATAGGAGCGAGTGTGTATTGGACACATATTTGTACACACACACACACAATTCCATACACACACAAACACACACACACACACACACTATTTTTTACCTTTGATATTGATGACTGCGTTGTTGAGGAAGAGCTTGCACGTTTCACTGTGCTCTTTACACCTGGAGGTATCCTGTGCACGTGACAAATACACGTTGATTTGATTTGACCACAGGAGGTTGGTGGCGCCTTAATTGGGGAGGACGGGCTCCTGGTAATGACTGGAGTGGAATCAGTGGAATGGTATCAAATACATTAAACACATGGTTTCCAGGTGTTTGATGCCATTCCATTTACTCCGTTCCATCCATTATTATGAGCTGTCCTCCCCTCAGCAGCCTCCACTGAATTTGACATACACACACATTCTCTACTCCTCTGTCGGTGCACTGTGAGGTAAATGTTCGTGTTGTGTTTGTGCCCCATCTTTTTGTGTGCTCTATCCATCAGTCTGACAAGCATTGTTATGGACTAGGTTAGGTAGTTCAGTTCTAAGGGGCACAGTTAGTGTAGTGTCTATCACGTCCACACTCCATCACCAGGGGGCAGCACCAGCCGAGTCAGGGGGCAGCACCAGCCGGGGCAGGTGCTGTGCTTTTCCAGGAAGTCTTGTTAAGTGTTGATTGTGCACAGGTGTTGGCAATCAGGGATTGGCAATCGGTGAGAGAAAGGTGGAAAGGAACCTCTCGGCCTGCAAATGTAATTTTTTGTGTTGCGTCTTTAGTTTTAGGCATGCCTTTAGTAGTTTCCCTTTTGTATATATTTATTTTTCAAAAACTGAACACACAATAATCTGTTTGGGCTGGCCGACCAAGGGGAGTACACTGACTTCTCACGTAAATGCACACGTTAAATCAGGTTACAGACCATTTAGCTAGAGCTAGGACTGCCTAGACTTGTAACAATATCAGTAGGTTAGCTCAAGGGTTTCGTAACAGCATATACATAATGAAAAACTATCTGTCCTTAATGTACTCTAAAACCAGCACAGCCAGAGGAGGACTGGCCACACCCCTCGGAACTTGGTTCTTCTTCAGGTTTCTTCCTAGGTTCCTGCCTTCTAGGAATTTTTTCCTAGCCACTGTGCTTCTGCTTTGCTTGCTGTTTGGGGGTTTTAGGCTGGGTATCTGTAAAGCACTTCGTGCCAACTGCGGATGTAAAAAGGGCATTTCTAAAATTATTAATATTTTTTTGGTAGGTGTGCCGGAGCCCCCGTCTGCAGTGGGTCTGTGTGTAACCAGTAGCTCCTCTCTCACAGTTACCTTCCAGGAACCCCACTGTCTCAATTCTGCTGTGGTCACCAAGTACAGAGGTACACACACACACACACACACACAGACTTGTGGAAACACACACAGACGCACGCGTACACACATGTGTACACATATGAAAGGAACTGCAATTTAGAAAGGAAACTAAATGGGTAGGAACAAATAAATGATTGTTGCTTTTCATTGTTACTTTCTCCCTCTGTATTTTCTCTCATGCTCTCTTTCTTCTCTCTCCCCCTCTCTGTCTCGCTTCTCTCTCCCTCCTCTCTCTCTCTGCCTCCCCTTTCCTATTCTCCTTCCCTCTGCAATTTATTTCAAACCCCTGTGCCCCCTCTGTCTGTTGTCTCACTAACCTGCTTCCCTCTAGCCCTGTGGGATGACAGTAAATCTATTAACTATTGCCATGACTGATATTGACTTATTCCCCTCCTCCCTACCCGTCCCTCCCACCATCCCTCTCTCCCTCCAAGCTACAATTACGTGGGGTGACAGTGAAACTATTAAATATCCCTATACCATCCTCCACTCTAATCCCCTCTGTCCCTCCTAGCTATTCCCCTCACCTCTCTTCTTCCTCCTCTCTCTCTCCCACCCTTACCTACCTTCATCCGTTCTAGCTCAAGGCCAGAGAGCCCTAGAGAGCCCTAGCAGAGCCAGATCAGTGTATTGAACTGTAAAGGCTAAAGGGCTGGTCATTTGGGACTAATAGGCTTATGTTGCAGATGGAGCATGAAGGTTACAACAGGCTTTGTAATGATCTATAGTTAATCTCTGCTCATCAGGGCTTTCCCTAGAGGTGTAGAAGTCTTTACAAGCCTTTTAGGGGTTCTGTGGAAGTAGAAGCAAAGGAGAGAGAAATGAGAGAGATTGAGCAGAAAGAGGAAAAAAGAGAGGGAGAGAGTGAGTACATTTCCTCAGTGAAAACGATGTACTGAGCAAATGGCAAAAAACACATTTATTTCCACAGTGCCGTGGGGTGAGACAGTGATGCAGCTTAAGCCCCACCCTCTTCAACATACATATCAACAAATTGGGGAGGGCACTAGAACAGTGTGCAGCACCCGGCCTCACCCTACTAGAATCTAACGTCAGATGTGTACTGTTTGCTGATGATCTGGTGCTTCTGTCCCCAACCAAGGATGGCCTACAACATCACTTAGATCTTCTGCACAGATTCTGTCAGACCTGGGCCCTGACAGTAAATATTAGTAAGACAAAAACAATGGTGTTCCAAAAAAGGTCCAGTTGCCAGGACCACAAATATAAATTCCATCTATCCTAGAATACACAAAAAACGATACATACCTCGGCCTAAACATGAGCGCCACAAGTAACTTCCACAAAGCTGTGAACGATCTGAGAGACAAGGCAAGAAGGACCTTCTATGCCATCAAAAGGAACATAACATTCGACATACCAATCAGGATCTAGCTAAAAATACTTGAATCAGCTATAGAACCCATTGCCCTTTATGGTTGTGAGGTCTGGTGTCAGCTCACCAACCAAGAATTCACAAAATGGGACAAACACTAAATTGAGTTTGCATGCAGAATTCTGCAAAAATATCCTCCATGTACAACGTAAAACACCAAATAATGCATGCAGAGCAGAATTAGGCCAATAGCCTCTAATTAAAATCCAGAAAAGAGCCATTCAATTTTACAACCACCTAAAAGGAAGAAATTCCCAAACCTTCCATAACAAAGCCATCACCTACAGAGAGATGAACCTGGAGAAGTCCCCAAGCAAACTGGTCCCCAGGACAGCAACACAATTAGACCCAACCACTCATGAGAAAACAAAAAGATAATTACTTGACACATTGGAAATAATTAACAAACAGAGCAAACTAGAATGCTATTTGGCCCTAAACAGAGAGTACACAGTGGCAGAATACCTGACCACTGTGAATGACCCAAACTTAAGGAAAGCTTTGACCTTGTACAGACTCAGTGAGCATAGCCTTGCTATTGAGAAAGAAAAGGGCAACCAGTGAAGAACAAACATCATTGTAAATACAACCCATATTTATGTTTATTTATTTTCCCTTTTGTACTTTTAACTATTTGCAAATAATATGACATTTGAAATGTTGTAATGTGTAATGTTTACTGTTAATTTGTATTGTTTATTTCACTTTATTATCTACTTCACTTGCTTTGGAAATGTTAATATATGTTTCCCATGCCAATAAAGCCCTTGAATTGAATTGAGCAGAGAGAGCAGAGAGAGCAGAGAGAGGGAAACCACACACCTCAAGGCATTAGCAGCCCAATGAGAAGGTTAATAGTGTAATACACAGCACCAGGGTACCTATTGATATCTATTATGGAGAGGACACACACATACCCAGTCTGTGTTGTTATTGTCTGTGTGTATTTGTAATGCTGACTTTGTGTGCGTGTGCGTATGTATGTGTCATTACAGTGGAGTGGAGCTGTCTAAAGGATTTCTCATTGCTGGCCGGAGACATGGTGTTGGAAAACCTACAGACACTCAAGTGTACCATCAACGGCCTTACCATGGTAAATAGTACTGAAGTATATGCAGCAGACGGGGAGGAAGGGGGAGAGAGAGGGAGCACAGAGAGAGAAAAAATCAAATCACATTTTTTGTCACATGCGCCGAATACAACAGGTGTACAGTGAAATGCTTACTTACAAGCCCTTAACCAGCAGTTTTAAGAAAAATAAGTGTTAAGTAAAAAATAGATAAATAAAAGTAACAAATAATTAAAGAGTAGCAGTAAAATAACAATATTGAGGCTATATATAGGGGGTACCGATACAGAGTTAATGTGCGGGAGCACCGGTTAGTCGAGGTAATTGAGGTAATATGTACATGTAGGTAGAGTTAAAGTGACTATGCATAGATAATAAACAGAGTAGCAGCAGCGTAAAAGAGGGGTGCGGAGGACAATGCAAATAGTCTAGGTAGCCATTTGATTAGCTGTTCGGGAGTCTTATGGCTTGGGGGTAGAAGCTGTTAAAGGACTTACTCACATCAGCTACGGAGAGCGTGATCACACAGTCGTTCAGAACAGCTGATGCTCTCATGCCGGTGTAGTATGATTCAATCTTAGTCCTGTATTGACGCTTTGCCTGTTTAATTGTTCGTCGGAGGGCATAGGGCCATTTCTTATAAGCTTCCGGGTTAGAGTCCCGCTCCTTGAAAGCGGCAGCTCTACCCTTTAGCTCAGTGCGGATGTTGCCCGTAATCCATGGCTTCTGGTTGGGGTATATACGTACAGTCACTGTGGGGACGACGTCATCGATGCACTTATTAATGAAGCCTGTGACTGATGTGGTGTACTCCTCAATGCCATCAGAAGAATCCAGGAACATATTCCAGTCTGTGCTAGCGAAACAGTCCTGTAGCTTAGCATCTGCTTCATCTGACCTCTTTTTTTATTGACCAAGTCACTGGTGCTTCCTGCTTTAGTTTTTGCTTGTAAGCTGGAATCAGGAGGATAGAATTATGGTCATATTTGCCAAATGGAGGGCGAGGGAGAACTTTTTACACTTCTCTGTGTGTGGAGTAAAGGTGGTCTAGAGTTGTTTTCCCTCTTGTTGCACATTTAAAATGCTGGTAGAAATTAGGTCAAACTGATTTAAGTTTCCCCGCATTAAATTCCCCGACCACTAGGAGCGCTGCCTCTGGATGATCGTTTTCCTGTTTGCTTATGGCCGTATACAGCTCATTGAGTGTGGTCCTTGTTCCAGTATCGGTTTGTGGTGGTAAATAGACAGCTACGAAAAATATAGATGAAAACTCTCTTGGTAAATAGTGTGGTCTACAGCTTATCATGACATACTCTACCTCAGGCGAGCAAAACCTTGCCTGAGACTTCCTTAGATTTCTTGCACCAGTTGTTGTTTACAAATATTCATAGACCGCCACCCCTTGTCTTATCGGATGCAGCTGTTCTATCCTGCCGAAAAAGCGTAAATCCCACCAACGGTATGTTATTCATGTTGTTGTTCAGCCATGACTCGGTGACACATAAGATATTACAGTTTTTAATGTCCTGTTGGTAGGATATACGTGCTCGTAGTTTGTCTATTTTATTATCCAATGAGAGAGATAAGGTGAAAGAAGGAGCTCACACAGAAAGGGGATGAGAGAGAGAGAGAAGGAGCTCACACAGAGAGAAAGGGGATGAGAGAGAGAAGGAGCTCACACAGAGAGAAAGGGGATGAGAGAGAGAAGGAGCACAACGACAGATGAGTAATTGAGGGGGCCAGTATAGGAGGAGGGTAATGCTGGAGGGAGGAAGTGAAGGAGTGTGGGAATGACACAGTAATGGAGTGAGGGGCTGAATGAGGGAATACTATAATGGTGACTTCTAGGATGCTTCCCAAATGGCACCCTATTCCCTATAACGTGCACTAGTTTTGATTAGGGCTCTGGTCAAAAGTAGTGCACTATGTAAGTTTATAGGGTGCCATTTGTGACATCCTAGAAGTCACCATTATAGCGTGTTGCCCTCATTCAACCACAATACTGTGATATTACTGTGCTCTGCTCAACTTTCAGCTGTTTTAACCATCTTCCTCTGGCTAGTACATACTGTGTGTACGTTTTACTTAATGTGAAAATGTATTTTACACAGTATTTTACATAATGTGTGTGTGTGTGTTTTCCAGGGGAGGCTGTACTATGTTCAGGTGTCAGCCTACAACATGAGAGGTTGGGGTCCACCTCAACAATCTCTACCCCCCTCTGCTGCACCTTCCAGTGAGTCCATTACTTTATTAGGTTTAAATCAAACCTTTATTGAATGTACCTTCATACAAAATCGTAGAATCGGTTGATATTTTCCTTCAAAAATAGTTTTGTTTTCGGGAAATAAGACACTTATAAGATGTCCAGTAAAGTTGTGTTCTCGAAGCCTGCTATGGCAGTTATAATTAACTCCGTCATTCAGTTGGATTGAAACCCAAACTTGCTTTATTCCCTGCTACTTTGAAAATGTAGGCTCTGTCCCAAATGGCACCCTATTCCCGATACACAGATGTCGCAGGAGGAAAATAATCCTGCAGCAGGAGGATTTGAATATCTAAAGAAATATTTAGAATGGCCATCGGGGCAGCTGGAAGCGGTGTCTGTATACAACGCAGTACCATAGCTACAGTGTACCTTATGTTACCTACGTGCCGGCTACGACGCATCTCGTGTGAATTCTTATGTTGATTATAATAAATCATTTATTATTCACATAGTATACCAAACAATATTGAGTTGCTGCCTCCTCCCTTCAGAACAGCCTCAATCCGTCGGGGCATGGACACTACAAGGTGTCAAATTCGTTCCACAGGGATGCTGGCCCATGTTCAAATCAAATTGTATTGGTCACATACACATATTTAGCAGATGATATTGCGGTGTAGCGAAATGCTTGTGTTCCTAGCTCCAACAGTGCAGTAGTATCTAACAATACACAACAATACACACAAATCTAAATGTAAAATAATGGAATTAAGAAATATATAAATATTGGATCAAGCAACGTCAGAGTGGCATTGACAAAAATACAGTAGAATAGGAATTACAGTGTGTGTTGTGTGTGTGTGTGTGTGTGTGTGTGTGTATATAATATATATATATATTATATATGTACACTGTATTCTATTCTACTGTATTTTTGTCAATGCCACTCTGACGTTGCTTGATCCAATATTTATATATTTCTTAATTCCATTCTTTATGGAATTAATTTATAATATATATATTTATAATATATATATTTGAGATGAGTAAAGCAGTATATGAACATTATTAAAGTGGCCAGTGATTCCAAGTCTATTTACTTAAGGTCCAAGAAGCTTTCTCTGCCCTCAACCTTGTTCTGAACACTTCCAAAACAAGGTTATGTGGTTTGGTAAGAAGAAATACCCCTCTCCCCACCGTGTGATTACTACCTCTGAGGGTTTAGAGCTTGAGGTAGATCACCTCATACAAGTACTTGGGAGTGATGGCTAGGAGGGTGCACTGGCCTTCTCTCAGCACATATCAAAGCTGCAGCCTTAAAGTTAAATCTAGACTTGGTTTCCTCTATCGTAATCGTCTCTCTTTCACCACCAGCTGCGCACAAGCTACACCCGTATTCAGTAACAATCCGAGCCATCGCTTAACGCTGATGCTAGATTACGGAAGAAGTAAATTATAAGATGCGGAGGTAAAGGTACTCGCTCACATCAGCGATGTTCCTTTACCATTCTGCCATCAGATTTGCCACCAATGCCGTCATAGGACAACATCACTGCACTCTATACTCCTGTAAACTTGGTAATCTCTTGCTCCAAATAGCCGACCAATCAGCCTGTTACCAACCCTTAGTAATCTTCTGGGAAAAAACTTGTGTTGACCAGATACAGTGCTGTTTCACAGTAAACAAATTGACAACAGACTTTCAGCATGCTTATAGGGAAGGACACTCAACAAGCACAGCACTTACACAAATGACTGATGATTGGCTGAGAGAAATTGATGATAAAATTATTGGGTGCTGTCTTGTTAGACTTCAGTGCAGCTTTTGACATTATCGATCATAGTCTGCTGCTGGAAAAACGTATGTGTTATGGCTTTACACACCCTGCTACAATGTGAATAAAGAGTTACTTGTCTAACAGAACACAGAGGGTGTTCTTTAATGGAAGCCTCATATAGAATCCAGTTAGAATCAGGAATTCCCCAGGGTAGCCGTTTAGGCCCCTTGCTTTTTTCTATTTTTACTAACGACATGCCACTGACTTTGAGTAAAGCCAGAGTGTCTATGTATGCGGATCACTCAACACTATACACGTCAGCTACTACAGCAACTGAAATAACTGCAACACTCAAAGGGAGCTGCAGTTAGTTTCAGAGTTAACCGTAAATATTTCTAAAACTGAAAGCATTGTTTTTGGAACAAAACACTCACTAAACCCTAAACCTCAACTAAATCTTGTAATAAATAATGATGAAATTGAGGACGTTGAGATGACTAAACTGCTTGGAGTAACCCGAGATTGTAAACTGTCATGGTCATAACATATTGATGCAGTTGCAGCTAAGATGAGAAGTCTGTCTATAATAAAGTGATGCTCTCTCTGCCTTCTTAACAACACTATCAACAAGGCAGGTCCTACAGGCCCTAGTTGTCGCACCTTGACTACTGTTCAGTCGTGTGGTCAGGTGCCACTAAAAAGGACTTAGGAAAATTGCAATTGGCTCAGAACAGGGCAGCACGGCTGGCCCTTGGATGTACACAGAGAGCTAATATGAATAATATGCATGTCAATCTCTCCTGGCTGAAAGGAGAGATTGACTTCATCGCTACTTTTATTTATGAGCGGTATTGACATGTTGAATGCACCGAGCTGTCTGTCTAAACTACTGGCACACAGCTTGGACACCCATGCATACCCCACAAGACATGCCACACAGTCCCCAAGTCCAGAACAGGCTATGGGAGGCACACAGTACTACATAGAGCCATGACGACATGGAACTCTATAAAAAAATACTTTATGGAACAGCAGGGATTGTGAAGCATCACAAACACACACACACGATAACATAAACATTTCTTGTTAACAAACTATAGTTTTGGCAAGTCGGTTAGGACATCTACTTTGTGCATGACACAAGTAATTTTTCCAACAATTGTTTACAGACAGGTTATTTCACTTATAATTCACTGTATCACAATTCCAGTGGGTCAGAAGTTTACAAACACTAAGTTGACTGTGCCTTTAAACAGCTTGGAAAATTCCAGAAAATGATGTCATGGCTTTAGAAGCTTCTGATAGGCTAATTGACATAATTTGAGTCAATTGGAGGTGTACCTCTGGATGTATTTCAAGGCCTACCTTCAAACTCAGTGCCTCTTTCCTTGACAACATGGGCAAATCTAAAGAAATCAACCAAGAAATTATTTTAGACCATCACAAGTCTGGTTCATCCTTGGGAGCAATTTCCAAACACCTGAAGGTACCATGTTCATCTGTACAAACAATAGTACTCAAGTATAAACACCATGGAACCACACAGCCGTCATACCGCGTTCTGACGCGTTCTGTCTCCTAGAGATGAATGTACTTTGGTGCGAAAAGTGCAAAGGACAAAAGTACAAAAGTATCTATATCCACAGAAAAACTAGTCCTATATCGACATAACCTTGAAAGGCCGCTCAGCAAGGAAGAAGCCACTGCTCCAAAACCGACATTAAAAAACCAGACTACTGTTTGCAACTGCACATGGGGAAAAGATTGTGCTTTTTGGAGAAATGTCCTCTAGTCTGATGAAACAAAAATAGAACCGTTTGGCCACATTGACCATCGTAATGTTTGGAGGAGAAAGGGGTGTCTTGCAAGCCGATAAACACCATCCCAACTGTGAAGCACTGAAGGAGGGACTGCAGCACTTCACAAAATAGATGGCATCATGAGGGAGGAAAATTATGTGGATATATTGAAGCAAAATCTCAAGACATCTGTCAGGAAGTTAATGCTTGGTCGCAAATGGGTCTTCCAAATGGACAATAACCCCAAGCATACTTCCAAAGTTGTGGCAAAATGAATTAAGTACTACAAAGTCAAAGCCCTGACCTCAATCCTGTAGAACATTTGTGGGCAGAACTGAAAAAGTGTGTGCGAGCAAGGAGGCCTACAAACCTGACTCAGTTACACCAGCTCTGTCAGGAGGAATGGGCCAAAATTCACCCAGCTTATTGTGGGAAGCTTGTGGAAGGCTACCCAAAACGTTTGACCCAAGTTAAACAATTTAAAGGCAATGCTACCAAATACTCATTGAGTGTATGTAAACTTCTGACCCACTGGGAATGTGATGTAAGAAATAAAAGCTGAGATAAATAATTCTCTGTACTATTATTCTGACATTTCACATTATGAAAAAACAGTGGTAATCAAAACTGACCTAAGACAGGGAATTTTTACTACGATTAAATGTCAGGAATTGTGAGAAACTGAGTTTAAATGTATTTGGCTAAGGTGTATGCAAACTTCTGACTTCAACTGTATGTGGTACTGGTGGAGTAGGGGCCTGAGGGCACACAGTTTGTTGTGAAATCTGTGAATGTATTGTAATGTTTTTAAAATTGTATAAACTGCCTTCTGCTGGACCCCTGGAAGAGTAGCTGCTGCTTTGGCTAATGGGGATCCATAATAAATACAAATACAAGTCTCTGTTTACCTGTCGCAAGACCCACTGGTTGATGCTTATTTATAAAAACCCTCTCACACCTTACTCCCCCCTATCTGAGATATTTACTGTAGCCCTCATCATCCACATACAACACCCGTTGTGCCAGTCACATTCTGTTAAAGGTCCCCAAAGAACACACATCCCTGGGTATCTTGTCTTTTCAGTTCGCTGCTGCTAGCGACTGGAACAAACTATAACAAACACTCAAACTGGACAATCTTCATTCAAAGACTCAATCATGGACACTCTTACTGACAGTTGTAGCTGCTTTGTGTGATGTCCACCTTCTTGTCCTTTGTGCTGTTGTCTGTGCCTAATAATGTTTATATCATGTTTTGTGCTGCTACCATGTTGTTGTCATGTGTTGCTGCCTTGCTATGTTGTTGCCTTAGGTCTCTCTTTATGTAGTGTTGTGTTGTCTCTCTTGTTGTTTTGTGTGTTTTGTCCTATATTTTTATTTTAAAATAGATATTTTTAATCACAGCCCCCGTCCCCACAGGAGGCCTTTGGCCTTTTTGTAGGCCATCATTGTAAATACGAATGTATTCTTAACTGACTTGCCTGATTAAATAAAGGTTAAATAAATACAAATACAAATGTATATAGGGCAGCAGCCTCTAAGGTGCAGGGTTGCATAATGGGTCGAAGCCGGCTAGTGATGGCTATTTAACAGTCTGATGGCCTTGAGATAGAAGTTGTTTTTCAGTCTCTCGGTCACAGCTTTGATGCACTTGTACTGACCACGCCTTCTGGATGATAGCTGGGTGAACAGGCCCTGGCTCGGGTGGTTGATGTCCTTGGTGATATTTTTGGCCTTCCTGTGACATCGAGTGCTGTAGGTGTCCTGGAGGGCAGTTAGTTTGCCCCCGGTGATGCGTCCACCACCCTCTGGAGAACCCTGCAGTTGCGGGCGGTTGCTGTACCAGGTTGTGATACAGCCTGACAGGATGCTCTCAATTGTGCATCTGTAAAAAAGGGTTTTAGGGGGGACAGCTAAATTTCTTAAGCCTCCTGAGGTTGAAGAGGCGCTATTACGCCTTCTTCACCACACTGTCTGTGTGGGTGGACTATTTCAAATTGTCAGTGATGTGTACGCCGAGGGACTTGAAGCACTTCCACGTTCTCCACTGCGGTCCTGTCGATGTGGATAGGGGRGTGCTCCCTCTGCTGTTTCCTGAAGTCCACGATCAGCTCCTTTGTTTTGTTGACATTGAGTGAGAGGTTATTTTCCTGGCACCACTCTCCCAGGGCCCTCTCCTCCTCCCTGTATGCTGTCTCATCATTGTTGTCGTCTGCAAACTTGATGATTGAGTTGAAGGCGTGCGTGGCCACGGAGTCATAGGTGAAAAGGGAGTACAGGGGGGCTGAGCACGCACCCTTGTGGCGCCCCTGTGTTGAGGATCAGCGAAGTGGAGGTGTCGTTTCCTACCTTCATCACCTGGGGGCGGCCCATTGGGATGTCCAGGACCCAGTGGCACAGGGCGGGGTTCAGACCCAGGGCCCTAACCTTAATGATGAGCTTGTACGGTACTATGGTGTGGAATGCTGAGCTATAGTCAATTTACAGAATTCTTACATCCTCTTGTCCAGATGGGATAGGGCAGCGTGCAGTGCGATGGCGATTGCATCGTCTGTGGATCTATTGGGGTGGTAAGCAAATTTAAATGGGTCTAGGGTGACAGGTGATATGATCCTTGACTAGTCTCTCAAAGCACTTCATGATGACAGAAGTGAGTGCTACGGGGCAATAGTAATTTAGTTCAGTTACCTTTGCTTTCTTGGGTACAGGAACAATGGTGGACATTTGAAGCAAGTGGGGACAGCAGACTGGGATAGGGAGAGATTGAACATGTCCATAAACACTCCAGCCAGCTGATCTGGCATGCTCTGAGAAAGCAGCTAGGGATGCCGTCTGGACCGGGAGACTTGCGAGGGTTAATACACTTAAATGTCTTACTCAAGTCGGCCATGGAGAAGGAGAGCCCCCAGTCCTTGGTAGCGGGCCACTTCGGTGGCATTGTGTTATGATCAAAGCTGGTGGAGAAGGTGTTTAACTTGTCCGGAAGCAAGACGTCGGTGTCCGTGACGTGGCTGGTTTTCCCTTTGTGGTCCGTGATTGTCTGTCAACCCTACCACATACGTCTCGTGTCTGAGCCGTTGAATTGCGACTCCACTTTGTCTCTGTACTAACGTTTTGCCTGTTTGATTGCCTTATGGAGGGAATAAATACACTGTTTGTATTCGGCCATATTCCCAGTCACCTTGCCATGGTTAAATGCGATGGTTCGTGCTTTCAGTTTGCTGCCACCTATCCACGGTTTCTGGTTTGCGTAGGTTTTAATAGTCACAATGGGTACAACATCTCCTATACACTTCCTGATGAGCTTAGTCACCATATCCATTTATTCAATGTTATTCTCAGAGGCTACCCGGAACATATCCCAGTTCGCGTGATCAAAACAATCTTGAAGCATGGATTCCGATTGGTCAGACCAGTGTTGAATAGACCTTAGCATGGGTACTTCCTGTTTTCTCCTCCCTTCCTATAGGCAGAAACTCAATCTGATGATCTGATTTGCCAAAGGGAGGGTGGGGGAGGGCCTTGTAAGCATTTCGAAAAGTTGAGTAGCAGTGGTCCAATGTTTTTACAGAGCGAGTACTACAGTCAATGGGTTTTTATTTATTTATTTCACCTTTATTTAACCAGGTAGGCCTGTTGAGAACAAGTTCTCATTTACAACTGCGACCTGGCCAAGATAAAGCAAAGCAGTGCGACAAAAACAACATCACAGAGTTACACATAAACAAAGGTACAATCAATACCAGAAAAGAAAAATAGAAAAATCTATGTATAGTGAGTGTGTGCAAATGTAGAAGAGTAGGGAGGTAGGCAATAAATAGGCCCTAGAGGTGAAAATAATTACAATTTCGCATTAATACTGGAGTGATAGATGTGCAGATAATGATGTGCAAGTAGAGATACTGGGGTGCAAAAGAGCAAGAGGTTAAGTATTAATATGGGGATGAGGTAGTCGGGTGTGCTATTTACAGATTGGCTGTGTACAGGTACAGTGATCGGTAAGCTGCTCTCACAGCTGATAGAACCGGTAGTGTTTTCCTCAAATTTGCTTTGTTAAAATCCCCAGCTACAATTAATGCGACCTCAGGATATGTGGTTTCCAGTTTGCATTAAGTCCAGTGTAGTTCCTTGAGGGCCGTCATGGTATCGGCTTGAGGGGGAATATACACGACTGTGACTATAACCGAAGTTAATTCTCTTCGGAGGTAATATGTTTGGCATTTGATTGTGAGGTATTCTAGGTCGGGTGACAAAAGGACTTGAATTGCTGTATGTTATCACAATCACACCATTAGTAGTTAATCATGAAACATACACCCCCGCCTTTCTTCTTTCCGGAGTGTTCTTTATTCCTGTCTGCGCGATGTACTGAGAACCCAGCTGGCTGTTTGGACGGGGACAGTATATCCCGAGAGAGTCATGTTTCCGTGAAACAGAGTATGTTACAATCCCTGATGTCTCTCTGGAAGGAGATCCTCGCCCTGAGCTCGTCTACTTTATTAGCGAGTAATATACTCGGAAGCAGTGGATGGTGTACACGCCTCCTGAGAGACGAGAAGTTCACTCTGGATACCTCTTCTCCACCGGCAGTGTTTTGGAGCAGCGTCTGGAAAAGTTCAATTGCCCTGTGGGGTACAGTACAAACAAAATATCCAATTCGAGAAAGTCGTATTCCTGGTCGTAATGCTGGTGAGTTACCGCCGCTCTGATATCCAAAAGTTATTTCCGGCTGTATGTAATAACGCAAAAAAATTCTGGGCTAATGTAAGAAATAACACAAAAAAACAAAATACTGCAAAGTTGCTTAGGAGCTAGAAGCAGATCTGTCATATCTGTCTGTGCCATCTTAGTTTTGTCAAGTTGGCTGGATGTCCTTTAGGTTATGCAGTGTTGCAGTTCTTGACACAAACCTGGCACCTACTACCATAACCCGTTCAAAGGTACTGCAATCTTGTGTCTTGCCCATTCACCTTCTCTGAATGAGACACACACAATCCATGTCTCAATTGTCTCAAGGCTTAGAAATCCTTCTTTAAGTTGTTTCTTGGTTTCTTTGGTTTGTTCTAGGTTAGTTTGGTTGATTTTGTGCATGCTACCTGTGCTGTGAAAAATGTCTGTGCTTTTTTTCTATTTGTTGTTTAGCTAACATAAATATATATTGTGTTTTCCCTGTAAAACATTTAAAAAATCGGACATGTTGGCTGGATTCACAAGATGTGTGTCTTTCATTTGCTGTATTGGACTTGTTAATGTGTGAAAGTTAAATATTTCTCAAAAATATTTTTTGAATTTCGCGCTCTGCCTTTTCAGTGGAATGTGGGAGGAGTTCCGCTAGCGGAACCCCAGTCCTAGAAAGGTTAACTTGTTTCCTCCCCTTCATCTACACTGATTCGAAGTGGATTTAACAAGTGACATCAATATGGGATCATAGCTTTCACCTGGATTCACCTGGTCAGTCTGTCATGGAAAGGGTGTTTTTCCTATCCACCATGCCTCTACATCTGCATTGCTTGCTCTCTAGGGTTTTAGGTTTGGTTTCTGTATAAACACTTTGTGACAACTGCTGCTGTAAAAAGGGCTTTATTAATACATTTGATTGATTGATGGAAAGAGCAGGTTTTCTTAATATTTTGTATACTCAGTGTATGTTGAAGGCAAGCAATAGGCAAAATGAATTATTGATTTCCTCTGTGCCTGTGTGGTCCAGCGGTTACAGTCATTGACCCCGGCACACACATACCAGACTCGGCATGGATTCGAATCTGGCCCACTGCCGTTTGACTCATGAATGATTGTCTATTTTTGATGCATTAATTCCGCCTGGTTGCAGGTTTAATTGTATGTGGTTACAGGGTTAAAACAGAAACAACTCAAAGGTTAACAGTTTAAGCATTAATTACTAGTGCTTAAGGTTAGGGTTATGGTTTGGGTAAGGCTTAAAACAACGTAATAAAAACTATGTACATATCATCAGTATTCCTAGTACTCTTGGTGCTTGCTAGAGCATTGGTCTCAGCAGTGACAATGAATAAGGCTAACGGCAGCGTACAGAATGTAGCTTATATGTAGGCACTAGATCAGTGGTTCCCAAACATTTTATAGTCTCGTACCCCTTCAAACATTCAACCTCCAGCTGTGTACCCCCTCCAACACCAGCGTCAGCGCACTGTCGAGTGTTGTTTTTGCCATCATTGTAAGCCTGCCACACACACACAATATACGATACATTTATTAAACATAAGAATAAGTGTGAGTTTTTGTCAACCTGGCTTGTGGGAAGTGACAAAGAGCTCTTATAGGACCAAGGCACCAATAATAATATAATAATAATCGATTATTTTGCTCTTTCTTTAACCATCTTACATATAAAACCTTATTTGTTCATCGAAAAGTGTGAATTACAGGTTACCACAGGTTAATGAGAAGTGTGTGCTTGAAAGGATGCACATAACTCTGCAATGTTGGGTTGTATTGGCGAGAGTCTGTCTTAAATCATTTTCCACAGTCTGTGCCTGTATTTAGTTTTCATGCTAGTGAGGGCCGAGAATCCATTCTCACATAGGTACGTGGTTGCAAAGTGCATCAGTGTCTTAACAACGCGATTTGCCACGGCAGGATACTCTGAGCGCAGCCCAATCCAGAAATCTGGCAGTGGCTTCTGATTTAAATAAAAATTTCACAGAACCGCTTGTTGCAATTTCGATGAGGCTCTCTTGTTCAGATATCTTGAGGCAGGGCATGAAAGGGATAACGAATCCAGTTTATGTCATCCGTTTTGGGTTTCGGGAAAGTACCTGTTTAATTGCGCACCCAACTCGCTCAGGTGCTTCGCTATATCACATTTGACATTGTCCGTAAGCTTGAGTTAATTTGCACACGAAAAATCATACAATGATGGAAAAACCTGTTGTCCTTGTTGTCCTTGGGGCGGCAGGTAGCCTAGTGGTTAGAGCTGACAAGGTAAAAATCTGTCATTCTGCCCCTGAACAAGGCAATTAACCAACTGTTCCGAGGCCGTCATTGAAAATAAGAATTTGTTCTTAACTGACCTGCCTAGTTAAATAAAGGTAAAAAATAATGCAGACAGAGAAGAGCGCCAACTTCTTAATCATAGCCTCAATTTTGTCCCGCACATTGAATATAAACTCAGCAAAAAAAGAAACGTCCTCTCACTGTCAACTGCGTTTATTTTCAGCAAACTTAACATGTGTAAATATTTGTATGAACATAACAAGATTCAACAACTGAGACCATAAACTGAACAAGTTCCACAGACATGTGACTAACAGAAATGCAATAATGTGTCCCTGAACAAAGGGGCAGTCAAAATAAAAGTAACAGTCAGTATCTGGTGTGGCCACCAGCTGTACTGCAGTGCATCTCCTCCTCATGGACTGCACCAGATTTGCCAGTTCTTGCTGTGAGATGTTACCCCAGTCTTCCACCAAGGCACCTGCAAGTTCCCGGACATTTCTGGGGGGAATGGCCCTAGCCCTCACCCTCCGATCCAACAGGTCCCAGACGTGCTCAATGGGATTGAGATGCAGGCTCTTCGCTGGCCATGGCAGAACACTGACATTCCTGTCTTGCAGGAAATCACGCACAGAACGAGCAGTATGGCTGGTGGCATTGTCATGCTGGAGGGTCATGTCAGGATGAGGGGTACCACATGAGGGAGGAGGATGTCTTCCCTGTAACACACAGCGTTGAGATTGCCTGCAATGACAACAAGCTCAGTCTGATGATGCTGTGACACACCGCCCCAGACCATGACAGACTCTCCACCTCCAAATCGATCCCGCTCCAGAGTACAGGCCTCGGTGTAACGCTCATTCCTTCGACAATAAACTCGAATCCGACCATCATCCCTGGTGAGACAAAACTGTGACTCGTCAGTGAAGAGCACTTTCTGCCAGTCCTGTCTGGTCCAGCGACGATGGGTTTGTGCCCATAGGCGACGTTGTTGCCGGTGATGTCTGGTGAGGATCTGCCTTACAACAAGCCTACAAGCCCTCAGTCCAGCCTCTCTTAGCCTATTGCGGACAGTCTGAGCACTGATGGAGGGATTGTGCGTTCCTGGTGTAACTCGGGCAGTTGTGTTTGCCATCCTGTACCTGTCCTGCAGGTGTGATGTTCGGATGTACCGATCCTGTGCAGGTGTTGTTACACGTGGTCTGCCACTGCGAGGATGATCAGCTGTCCGTCCTGTCTGTAGCGCTGTCTTAGGCATCTCACAGTACGAATATTACAATTTATTGCCCTGGCCACATCTGCAGTCCTCATGCCTCCTTGTAGCATGCCTAAGGCACGTTCACGCAGATGAGCAGCGATCCTGGGCATTTTTCTTTCTGTTTTTCAGAGTCCGTAGAAAGGCCTCTTTAGTGTCCTAAGTTTTCATAACTGTGACCTTCATTGCCTACCGTCTGTAAGCTGTTAGTGTCTTAACGACCATTCCACAGGTGCATGTTCATTAATTGTTTATGGTTCATTGAGCAAGCATGGGAAACAGTGTTTAAACCCTTTACAATGAAGATCTGTGAAATTATTTGGATTTTAACGAATTACAGGTGCTGAAAAAGGGATGTTTCTTTTTTTTGCTGAGTTTAGTTGCAGAGAGTCCCTGTAATTCTAGATTCAGATCATTCAGGCAAGAAAAAACATCACCCAGATAGACCAGTCATGTGAGAAACTTGTCATCATGCAAGCGGTCAGACATGTGAGAATCATGTCAATACTTTGCCCCTTGATAACCAGTGCACTTCTGTATGTTGTAAAAGTGTTATATAGTTGATGCCCATGTCATTGCATAGTGCAGAAAATACACGAGAGTTCAGGGACCTTGCTTTAACAAAGTTAACCATTTTCACTGTAGCGTCCAAAACATCTTTCAAGCTTTCAGGCATTCCCTTGGCAGCAAGAGCCTCTCGGTGGATGCTGCAGTGTACCCAAGTAGAGTCGGGAGCAACTGCTAATGGCTTTTGCGCCATTAGTACAGATACCAACATGAGCAGCAGCTACGTTTGGCTACATACGTACCGTTAGTGGAATTCCTGCAAGAGAGTAATGGTTAATGTGATTGGATGTTAATTCTTTGACTAGCCTACCTGTATTTGACATTGTGTTGTTATTTCATTGAACACTAGATGGTTTAATTTTATTTTTGGCAGTGAAATGAGGCTACTCAGGCGAGAAAATTATCTCACCCAAATGTATAGCCCCGTTGGAAATATAAATGGACCGTTTGACAATTAAAAAATAAATTAAAATGTGAATCACATTATTATTTGGCGTATCCCCTGACGGCATTGCACGTACCCTTGGGCTGTACATATTTGAAATGTCAAAATAAATCCAGTCAATCAGGGGGGGTGGAGTTATTTGTGCCAGAAGGACGTTGGCTGGAATCAAACCCACGCCAACATGGTAGGCCCATACTGTATGTGCGCACTGATGGAAGTGTCCCTAACCACTAGATCACCCCAGGCCACGATTGAACTTAATTTTGACCTTAGGATACATTTGAAACTTGTTTTGTCGTAGCCTAGTGGAGACCAATATCTATCTTGTGTTATTATGCTATCCACTGACTGTAATGAGTGTCCATGACAGACTGACCAGGTGAATCCAGGTGAAAGCTATCATCCCTTTGTCAGCTGTTAAATCCAGATGCATGGGAGGAGACAGGTTAAAGAAATATTCTTAAGCCTTGAGACAGTTCTGACATGGATTGTGTATGTGTGCCATTCAGAGGGTGAATGAGTAAGACAAAAGTGTGTATCAAGAATGGTCCACCATCCAAAGCACATCCAGCCAAGGGCAGGTCAGTGGTTGAAAAATGGGTCATTGATCAACGATTACAAGGGAGGCTGACACGAAATGTGCAGAGCAACAGACGGCTACAGTTAGTCAACTGACAGTCCAGTACAACCAATAAAAGAATGCACAACTCAACGTACCTTGACATGAATTGGGTATGGCAACAGATGACCTTACAGAGTTCTACTTCTTTCAGAAGAAAACAAGAAACTGCAGTTGCAGTGGGCTAAGGAATGAAAACACTGAACACTGGAGAATTGGAAAAACATTGCCTAGTCTGATGCATCCTGGTCCCTGCTGTTTCATGCTGATGGGAAGACTAGGGTATGAAGAAAACCACGAGTACATGCATCAATCATGCCGCCTGTCATCATTGCAGGATAGTGGTGATGGTGTGGGGTGTGTTTTCATGGCACACATTGGGCCCCTTGATGAAGGTGAAGCAACGTTTGAATGCCACAGGATAGCTGAACATCATTGCCAATCAGGTGCATCCCTTCATGGCAGCAGTGTAACCATCTGCAAATATATATTTTTCAGCAGGGTAATGCCCATGCCACAAGGCTAGGATTGTCCAGGAATGGTTCCACGGAAATGACAGTGAATTCAGCTTACTGCAAGTGGCCTGCCCAGTCACCAGATCTCAATCCAATGGAGAATCTGTGGGATGAGACGGAATGAGCTAATCGGAGTAGAGATCCACTATCAGACAACTTTACACAACTGTGGGAAGCATTGGAGTCAACATTGGCCAGCCTCCCTGTTGAACGCTTTCGACACCTTGTAGATTTCATGACCTGACAAATTGAGGCTGTTCTGAGGGCAAAAGATACATTTTTGATACATTCAGATACATTTTTGTACATTTGAATCTTGCAGTAATAGAGCCTTGTCCTAATGTTTGTGTGAGCGAGAGAGAAAATGATTTTGATAGCAATCCCTGTTCCCAATGACTCAACTGCCCCTGCATGAACCAAAAGAGATTTGCTCATTTTCAGACACTCACGAGGCTCATTTGAATTTCCTGATGCAGCAGGAAAATTATCTGTGACAAAAGAGTGATCAAGTTAAGATCCAACATCTGTAATGCACTACAGTCCTCAGCTACAATTTGAAACCTTTAACTAAAGTGTATATTTGACACCACAGTTAGGACTCTCCTTATAACCATTCACTCAGATCAGCTTTGGAGAGGGTGTCCCAGAACAAAATAAGACATAAAAAGAAAAATGTGAACAAATAACAGAGAGAGGTGGAAAGAAAAACGGAGTGAGAGAGGGGAAAAAGGGTAATAAGTAAATACTTAGTCAGGAGATGTTTTGGAACTGCTTAGATGAGAAATCAAATAAAATGTCTTCTTCTTCAAACCCAAGGACACTTTATACAGTATGAATCACAAATGGGTCCAAACTGCGGTGACAGTGGTCTGTTTGAATGTGTGAACTTTACATGTGTAGTGCTGAGAGAATGAACCCGAACACTTAACTACTACTGCGTTTTAGAGATGAGCTTCTGAGTATAGACCACCCTCTGCCCCCAGCCTCCAATTGCTCTTAAACGCAAGTAAAACTAAATGCATGCTCTTCAACCGATCGCTGCCTGCACCTGCCCGCCCGTCTAACATCACTACTCTGGACGGTTCTGACTTAGAATATMTGGACAACTACAAATACCTAGGTGTCTGGTTAGACTGTAAACTCTCCTTCCAGACTCACATRAAYCATCTCCAATCKAAAYTTAAATCTAGAATTGGCTACCTATTTCGCAACAAAGCATCCTTCACTCATGCTGCCAAACATACCCTTGTAAAACTGACCATCCTACCGATCCTCGACTTCGGCGATGTCATTTACAAAATAGCCTCCAATACCCTACTCAATAAATGGGATGCAGTCTATCACAGTGCCATCCGTTTTGTCACCAAAGCCCCATATACTACCCACCACTGCGACCTGTACHCTCTCGTTGGCTGGCCCTCGCTTCATACTCGTCGCCAAACCCACTGGCTCCAGGTCATCTACAAGACCCTGCTAGGTAAAGTCCCCCCTTATCTCAGCTCGCTGGTCACCATAGCAGCACCCACCTGTAGTACGCGCTCCAGCAGGTATATCTCTGGTCACCCCCAAAACCAATTCTTCCTTTGGCCGCCTCTCCTTCCAGTTCTCTGCTGCCAATGACGTGAACGAACTACAAAAATCTATGAAACTGGAAACACATCTCCCTCACTAGCTTTAAGCACCAGCTGTCAGAGCAGCTCACAGATTACTGCACCTGTACATAGCCCATCTATAATTTATCCCAAATAACTACCTCTCCCCCTACTGTATTTATTTATTTTGCTCCTCTGCACCCCATTATTTCTATCTCTACTTTGCACATTCTTCCACTGCAAATCTACCATTCCAGTGTTTTACTTGCTATATTGTATTTACTTCGCCACCATGGCCTTTTTTTGCCTTTACCTCCCTTATCTCACCTCATTTGCTCACATTGTATATAGACTTATTTTTCTACTATATTATTGACTGTATGTTTGTTCTACTCCACTTCTCTGTGTTGTTGTATGTGTCGAACTGCTTTGCTTTATCTTGGCCAGGTCGCAATTGTAAATGAGAACCTGTTCTCAACTTGCCTACCTGGTTAAATAAAGGTAAAATAACATTAAAAAAAAAAAATTGTCTCATACACATGGTTAGCAGATGTTAATGCGAGTGTAGCGAAATGCTTGTGCTTCTAGTTCCAACAATGCAGTAATAACCAACGAGTAATCTAACCTAACAATTTCACAACAACTACCTTATACACACAAGTGTAAAGGGATGAAGAATATGTACATAAAAATATATGAATGAATAATGGTACAGAACGGCATAGGCAAGATGCAGTAGATGGTATAGAGTACAGTATACACATATGAGTTGGGTATGTAAACATTATATTAAGTGGCATTGTTTAAAGTGGCTAGTGATACATTTTTACATCATTGAAGTGGCTGGAGTTGAGTCCGTATGTTGGCAGCAGCCACTCATTGTTAGTGGTGCCTGTTTAACAGTCTGATGGCCTTGAGATAGAAGCTGTTTTTCAGTCTCTCGGTCCCTGCTTTGATGCACCTGTACTGACCTCGTCTTCTGGATGACAGCGGGGTGAACAGGCAGTGGCTCGGGTGGTTGTTGTCCTTGATGATCTTTATGGCCTTCCTTTGACATCGGGTGGTGTAGGTGTCCTGGAGGGCAGGTAGTTTGCCCCTGTGATGCGTTGTGCAGACCTCACTACCCTCTGGAGAGCCTTACGGTTGTGGGCGGAGCAGTTGCCGTACCAGGAGGTGATACAGCCCGACAGGATGCTCTCGATTGTGCATCTGTAGAAGTTTGTGAGTGCTTTTGGTGACAAGCCAAATTTCTTCAGCCTCCTGAGGTTGATGAGGCGTTGATGAGGCGCCGAGGCACTTAAAACTTTCTACCCTCACCACTACTGTCCCGTCGATGTGGATAGGGGGATGCTCCCTCTGCTGTTTCCTGAAGTCCACGATTATCTCCTTTGTTTTGTTGACGTTGAGTGTGAGGTTATTTTCCTGACACCACACTCCGAAGGCCCTCAACTCCTCCCTGTAGGCCGTCTCTAAATAATAATAGCAATTAAATAATAATAATACTTTTTTTAAAGTACATTAACAGCTAATAGGCCTACAACTAATAATAACTACTGCTACAACTACTAATACAAATAATACAACTAAGTACAGTACCTATAATATATAGTGCATTCGGGAAAATATTCAGGCCCCTTGACTTTACACATTTTGTTACATTACAGCCTTATTCTAAAATTGATTAAATTGTTTTTTTCCTTTTCAATCTATACACAATACCCCATAATGACAAAGCAAAATCTGTTTTTTAGAAATTTTTGCTAATTTTATAGAAAATTAATAACTTAAATATCACATTTACTAACTTTGTTGAAGCACCTTTGGCAGAGATACAGCCTCGAGTCTTCTTGGATATGACGCCACAAGCTTGGCCCACCTGTATTTGGGGAGTCTCTTCCATTCTTCTCTGCAGAGCCTCTCAAGCTCTGTCAGGTCGGATGGGGAGCGTGTGTCACTTAAGGACATTCACAGACTATTCCTGAAGCCACTCCTGCGTTGTCTTGGCTGTGTGCTTAGGGTCGTTGTCAGGTTGGAAGGTGAACCTTCAGCTGAGTGCTCTGGAGTAGGTTTTCATGAAGGAACTCTCTGTACTTTGCTCCGTTCATCTTTCTCTCGATCCTGACTCCTCTCTCAGTCCCCGTTTTTAAAAACAACCCCACAGCATGATCCTGCCACCACCATGCTTCACCGTTGGGATGGTGTCAGGTTTCCTCCAGACGTGACGCTTGGCAATCAGTCCAAAGAGTTCAATCTTGGTTTCATCAGACCAGAGAATCTTGTTTCTCATGGTCTGAGAGTCCTTTAGGTACCTTTTGGCAAACTCCAAGCGGCTTGTCATGTGCCTTTTACTGAGGAATGGCTGCAGTACCATAAAGGCCTGATTGGTGGAGTGCTACAGAGATGGTTGTCCTTCTGGAAGGTTCTCCCATCTCCACTGAGGAACTCTGGAGCTCTGTCAGAGTAACCATCGGCTTCTTGGTCACCTCCCTGACCAAAACCCTTCTCCCCCGATTGCTCAGTTAGCCCGGTATACATACAGTACCAGTTAAAAGTTTGGACACACCTACTCATTCAAGGGTTTTTCTTTATTTTTACTATTTTATACATTTTAGAATAATAGTGAAAACATTAAAACTATGAAATAACACATATGGAGTTATGTAGTAACCAAAATATAGATATTGGTCTCCACTAGGTTACGACAATACAATTTTCAAATGTATCCTATGGTCT
Organism: Salvelinus sp. IW2-2015; assembly: GCF_002910315.2. Taxonomy (NCBI): domain Eukaryota; kingdom Metazoa; phylum Chordata; class Actinopteri; order Salmoniformes; family Salmonidae; genus Salvelinus; species Salvelinus sp. IW2-2015. The sequence continues at coordinate 56,131,178 of NC_036858.1, forward strand.
AAATACATTTTATACTTGAAATACTTCAAAATAGCCACTCTTTGCCTTGATGACAGCTTTGCACACTCTGCAAAGCTGATGTTCGATGAGATCATCTGCTCATCGAACATCTCATTACAAGATCATGGGCATTAGTATGGATTTCCCCCCCCCCCCCTCTTCTGGGAAGGCTTTCCATTAGATGTTGGAACTGTGAGGGCTTGCTTCTATTCAGCCACATGAATATTAGTGAAGTCGAGCGATTAGGTCTGGCTCACATTCGGCATTCCAATTCATCCCAAAGGTGTTCGATGGAGTTGTGGTCAGGGCTCTGTGCAGGCCAGTCAAGTTCTTCCACACAGATCTCAACAAACCATTTTTGTATGGACCTCGCTTTGTGCACGGGGGCATTGTCATGCTGAAACAGGAAAGGACCTTCCCCAAACTGTGGCCACAAAGTTGGAAGCACAGAATTTATTTTATTTTATTTAACCTTTATTTAACTGGGCAAGTCAGTTAAGAACAAATTCTTATTTACGTTACGTTAAGAACAAATTCTTAACACTACCCCAGACAACACTGGGCCCATTGTGCGCCGCCCAATGGGACTCGCAATCACGGCCAGATGTGATGCAGTCTGGATTCGAACCAGGTGATGCCTCTTGCACTTGCACTGAGATAAAGTGTGATAGCCCACTGCGCCATTCGGGAGCCCAATTGAAATGTCTGGAATGTCATATTCAAAACCGATAAGATTTCCGTTCACTGGAACTAAGGGGCCTAGCCCGAACCATGAAAAACTGCCCCAGACCATTCTTCCTCCTCCACCAAACTTTACAGTTGGCACTATGCATTGGGGCAGGTAGCGTTCTACTGGCATCTGCCAAACCCATATTCGTCTGTCGGACTGCCAGATGTTGAAGCATGATTCATAACTCCAGAGAACACTTTTCCACTGCTCCAGAGTCCAATGGCGGCGAGCTTTACACCACTCCAGCCGACGCTTGGCATTGCGCATGGTGATCTAAAGCTTGTGTGCGGCTGCTCGGCCATGAAATTTCATGAAGCTCCCGACGAACAGTTCTTGTGCTATCGTTGCTTCCAGAGGCAGTTTGGAATTCGGTAGTGAGTGTTGCCACCAAGGACAGACGATTTTTACACACTACGCACTTCAGCATTCGGCGGTCCAGTTCTGTGAGCATCAATGCCACTCCGACATTGCTTGTCCTAATATTTATATATTTCTTAATTACATTCTTTTACTTTTAGATTTGTGTGTATTGTTGTGAATTGTTAGATACTTAACTCCACTGTTGGAGCTAGGAACACAAGCATTAAGCTACACCCGCAATAACATCTGCTAAAAATGTGTATGTGACCAATAAAATTTGATTTGATTTGTGTGGCCTACCACTTCATGGTTGAGAAACGTTGTTGCTCCTAGACGTTTCCACTTCACAATAACAGCACTTACAGTTGACCGGAGCAGCTCTAGCAGGGCTTATATTTGAAAAACGGACTTGTTGGAAAGGTGGTATCCTATGACGGTGCCACGTTGAAAGTCACTTAGCTCTTCAGTAAGGCCATTCTACTGCAAATGTTTGTCTATGGAGATTGCATGGCGGTGTGCTCGATTTAATACACCTATCAGCAACGGGTGTGACTGAAATAGCTGAATCCACTCATTTGAAGCGGTGTCCACATACACTACAAAAGTATCTTTATCTTCAACCCCTACATTTCACCCCTTACCCCTATTCCCTACCCCCTAACCCCCAAAACCTGACCTTTACCCTCTAACCTTTAGACTGGAGGGAGAGTGATGGTCGTGAGCCCAGGAGAAGAGGGCACATAGAGGCTATGGAGCGCTTGCTGCAACAGGTCCGCGCTACACACACACACTACAGCTGCGGAGGTGAGTAGACACACACACGTAAAACAGCTCTCTCTTCTCCATCAGTGTGTGTTTGTGTGTCTGCGTGTGTGTCTTCTCACTCTAAGGCCACACTTCTTCCAGTAGATTAACTTTGTATTAAAGTGAATAAATGAAGCATGAAACTAAAAGTGTTTTTACTCCAGTACGCTATGAATGGGTTCTCACAGTACCTCACACACACACACACACACACACACAAACAGTAGGCACTCCTCTCGTCACTGCCCCCCCCCTTACACGCCAGGGGTCCGTGTGTACATAAATAATGTTTAATACGTTTATCCATTCTGGATTATACACATTTATGTGTTTTAGCATGTCAACCGTATAGCCTTGCTTTGTAAATCATCATGCTGGTAGAGAAAATACACCTAGGGGGAGAGATGGTAAGAGCTACTAAAGCCCACCGTGAGTGGCGGTCAGCGCTGGAGGTAGTTGTTGTTCATAAGATCAGATCCACCATCAGGTTGGGCGATTTTGTCGACCATTATGATGGATACTAGCTGGTTTCAGATCAGTCCCAGCACAGGGTAGGTAGAGTTGCATTAGCAAGTGTGTGCGCGTGTGTTGGTGGTACGATGCGGCCTCAGTGTCTGGCTTCGTGCTTGACCCCAATCTTCGTGGTGGCGTGGGGGATAGGAGGAAGAGAGGGAGGGATAGATGGAGAGAGGTATAGAGGGCGGCTGTGCAGGCAGGGTGCTGAAAGTTGCCCAGCACGCACAAACGGCAGCTTCATGTCTAATGTGGGACTCCCCGAGAGGGAGCGTGCATGTGTGTTTGTTGGCGGGGGGGGTGGAGAAAAACCCACCGTCACTCAACCGCTTAGGAGTGAACAGCTATGATGTCAGTGGGTTCGCAGCCAGCCAGCCACGCACGCACGCGTGCGCACACATACACACACAGTCTGGAGTAGTAGAATATGTATAGTAGAAAGAGATGGGGTGTGTGAGATTGTTTGTCAAAGTGGATTTTGGACAGACACTTGAAAACAGAGAGCAACCTCATGGAAGGACAGAAAAAAATGTGTTAAACTTGTAGTGAAAAAACTTCTGTAGGCATTTATTTGGAGTTGTTTGAATTTATGGTTAGAGTGTTCAGTTAATTACTCACTCTAGTAGTGTGAGTGTGTGTCTAACCATGGGTGTGTGTGTCTGACCATGGGTGTGTGTGTGTCTGCGCACCCTCGCTCTGTGGGGTGTGTGTTGACATAGTTTATTTTTGGCGTGTCAGTGTTAAAAAATACATTTGCAAAATGAATCAGAGGTTGGTACAATGCCACCACTATAGAAGGCTGGGAGCAAACCCCTCATTTACCAGGAAGGTTATCTTCATTTCTGATGTGTATATGTGGAGCTGAGAGGACCTACACTACCAGCACAGCACAGAGAGAGGGGTGTGTGGCACACTGCACCCTGTATTCCCCCGCAGACACCCCACACACACACTGCTATGTTCGCACACAAACACACACAACCAGCCCCAAATGGATCACACACACATTATTGTGCTCACACACACACTCTTTCTCTCTCTCTCTCACTCACTCACTGCACAGCTATGTAAGCAACCTCTCCAAACTGTATGATGAGCTTTTGGGGAGATTTCTTTCTCCTCGACTCGCTCTCTTTCTCTACACACACACACACACACACACACACACACACACCCCCCGACCGACCGACCGCATCTCTCTTTCCTCACTTCCACCCCTTCCCCCTCTCTGTCTGTTTGTGCCAGCAGTAGTAGTTGGATCAGATTGAACGGTCCTCATCTCATTAATCATTAATACCAATTTTGTTTCTCTCACTCTCTCTCCTTTCTCTTTTTATTCTCTGTGACGAGGATCAAGCAGCCTTTGTCAAATTATCCACTTGTCAAAAGCAGTTAACCTTGTGGAAACAGAAATACATGTAGACTTAAAGACTAGCAAGTCACCAGCACCTTCTTCTGTTCTGAAAATAATTCTGTCTTGTGAAAATACACACTTTTTTAATTGTAACAATGCTGGATGCTATAAGAGTTTTTGGAGAATATTAAAAGAGAGTATTAAACTAGTTAACTATGTTTTGAATACCTAAACGTTAAAGCTGTAGTCAGTAGATGAGAGAGTAGTAAAGAGAGAGAGGGAGACAGCGAGAAAGGGCAACCAGTGAAGAACACACACCATTGTAAATACAACCCATATTTATGTTGATTTATTTTCCCTTTTGTACTTTAACTATTTGCACATCATTACAACACTGTATATATACATAATGACATTTGAAATGTCTCTATTCCTTTGGAACTTTTGTGAGTGTAATGTTTACTGTTAGGTTTTGTTTATTTCACTCGTTTGCTATATATTTCACTTGCTTTGGCAATGCAAACATTGGCTTCCCATGCCAATAAAGCCCCTTAAATTGAAATTGAGAAAGAGAGTGACAGAGAGAGATAGACAGAGAGACATGGAGAGAGATATACAGAGATGCAGAGAGAGACAGAGAGACATGGAGAGAGCCTCAATCTTTAGTCTGATAATGGGGATTATATACGTCAGTTCCTGATCCTCAGGAAGTTAGAGGCTTCACAAGGAAGAATTCTCCCTTCCCTTCTTGTATCCCTCCCTCCATCTCCTTCCCCTCCCTCCATCTCCTTCCCCTCCCTCCATCCCTCCTTCCCCTCCCTCCCTCTCTCCATCTCTCCTTCCCCTCCCTCCATCCATCTCTCCTTCCCCTCCTCCTCCATCCCCTCCCTCCATCTCTCCTTCCCCCCTCCCCTCCATTCTCTCCTTTCCCTTCCCGTCGCATCCATCTCTCCTTCCCCTCCCTCCATCCCCTCCCTCCATTCTCTCCTTCCCTCCCTCCATCTCTCCTGTCCCAGGGGAGTGAGTGACATTACCAGACCGTGGCGTGGGCACATATCTTTTTTTTCCTTCTTCCCTCCATCTATCCTTAGGCAATGATACTTTGACTGAAATCGTGACTGAACCGAGTAGAGTTAGCTAACAGTATACTGTGGTCAGTCTGTCTGACTGCCTTGTGTTTCCACACTGGTGATTATGTGTTTAATTAGCTGGTAGAGTCCCTGTGGTCTGGAGATTGGCATCACTGGGGCCAAGGGTCATGGGGCAGAATAGCAGGGTGATGGGGTGAGAGGGGGGAGATACAGGGTTAGATAGGGGCTATGGAGGATAGACAGCTGAACAACTGAGATAAAACAACGGAGTGTCACTGAAGCTTGACAGTTGACCAGCACTATGTGAACCTCTTATTTCTGACTCACTCACTCTTCCCCTGCTGTTTTGTTGATTGTTTCCTTTCATTCAATTGCCAAAAAAGGACACGGCATTACACACAGTCAACAAGGTTGTTCTCTCCTGCTCTCTTTCTCTGTTCTCTCTGTCTCTCTGTCTCTCTGTCTCTCTGTCTCTCTGTCTCTCTGTCTCTCTGTTCTCGCTGTCTCTCTGTCTTCTCTCTCTCTCTCTCTCTCTCTCTCTCTCTCTCTCTCTCTCTCTCTCTCTCTCTCTCTCTCTCTTCTCTCTCTCTCTCTCTCTCTCTCTCTCACTCAATCACTCACGTCACTCACTCACTCACTCACTCACTCACTCACTCACTCACTCACTCACTCACTCACTCTCGCTCACTCCGATAAAGTGAGTAAGACTCACTATGCTCCTTAGAAAGTCAATGTCCTAGTACAGCACTGAACACAGACAATAACAACAATTACAATACTGAATAAACCATTAGAAGATATATGTTCAAGTTCTGTACAATAACAGTTAATTCAATACTGATCAACATGCAGGGAATAACATTGTAACAGTATGGAGAAACACATACAGAGACACTCCATGGTCAATTTCAAAAGTCAGACAGAACCATGCAGCTGTGTGTTAGCGCTGGATTTCTTTAAACACTAACTGGAGACTACAAACACCTGTGATCATCCGGTGGCCAACAACGGATAACTACAACAAGGTTAAAATAACACAGTTAGCAGGGTTGGTTGTCGTAACAGCAGTTGAATAGCGAACAACATATAGGGAATAACAGCATTACAATACTGAAAAACACACAAAACACCAAGATATTATAACACAATAACACCCAGGCCAGGCCTGGCTTTATAGACACTACTATGACAGCATTTACATTCTGAAAGCATTTGAGTATTTCAAATCAGAGCACAAACAGACATACAGACACTAGTTCATGTTCAAAACAGCAGAAGTAATGAGACTAACAAATAAGAGGTTAAATGTCTTCTTTACTATGAAGACAAGTAATCAGTTTCTCTTCTTCCTCATCCTGTCTCCTCTCCTACTCTCAGACACATCAAAGCTCCAGAACCCAAGCCGTAAGCAGTCCGTCTCCAGAAGTCTAAAGCACCTGTTTAACTCTTCAAACAAGTTCGTGAAGACACTCAAAAGGTGAGCTAGTAGTGTTTTTGTGTAAATTACACCACCTGGATGTACATCATGGACTGTTCAAATTGGAGACTCTCCATTGTGTTACTGAGCTGGACTGTTCCATTGTGCTGGTTTTATAGGGGGGTTTACCTGGCGGCAGTGTTTTACCACAAAGACAGTGTTCTGGTGACCACAGAGGACCAGATCCCTATAGTGGAGGTGGATGACTCCTACGGCAGCTCTCTCATGCAGGACTTCCTCTGGTTCACTAAGGTATTGTGGGTAATGTAGTACATTATATCAAGAACAGTGGCCACATTGAATAGATTTTTTGTATGACTAAATTGCATCAAGCAGGATTCTGCATTTCACTTTATACTTAGCAGAGTAAAAATGTATGTACCATGATACCTTTTCTAGATTATCTTCATGGTGCAGTCTCTCTCTCTCTCTCCTCTCTCTCTATTTCTCTCTATCTATATCCCCTCCCTCTCTCTGTAGTTGTCATGTATGTGGGAGGATGTGCGGTGGCTGAGACAGAGTATGTCTGTCTCCATGTCCTCCTCCTCCACTCTACAGGCCAGACAGAAGATGCTGTCTGCCGCCGGGCAACTACAGGTACACTCGTGTATGTGTGTGGTATGTGAGTGAGAGATGAATAGATAGGCAAACATACAGATAGAAGGATTTATTGGTGTATTCATTGATTGATTGATCAACTGATGTCATTCTCAGAATCTGTTAGGCACACATAACCTGGGGCGTGTCCACTACGAGCCCATCAAGGATCGTCATGGTAATGTATTGCTATTGACGATCAGGGACATGGAGAGCCAGTACTCCTTCTTCAATGGGAAGTGGATGCAGGTGTCCAAGCTACAGAGCCAGAGGAAGAGTCTGTCCACACCTGAGGAACCCTACGCACTGGACATACTGCTAATAACCATACAGGTAGAAGATAGCTTTACCATAACATTACCACAACCCTACCATAACCTTACCATAACTCTACTATAACCCCACCATAACATAACCATATCATAGTGGTCATAGTGTAGCTCAGTTGGTACAGCATGGCACTTGCTACGTCAGGATAGTAGGTTTGATTCCAGGTATCACCCATACTTATGCACACATAACTTTAAGTCTCTTTGGATAAAAGTGTCTGCTAAGTAGCATATATTATAACCAATGATGTATATAAACCCTGAATGAGAGGCTTTGAAGCCACCGGTCGGCCATATTGGCACTCCCTAGTAGGAGCAGTCCTCCATAGGAATGAATGGAATTCTACAGTATTTCAATGAAATATTTCATGGACAAAATTACATATATTTAAGTATTTTTTGTTGTAGTGGGGACAGTAACATTAGAACTTTCAAAAAATTATACCTTAAGGAACATGTTTATCTCACATATCATTTTAAAGTATGCATTGAGATGTCTATAATAAAATAAACGTGGCAAAAGCAAATGTAGACATTAATTAATGCATTTCTATAGCTTCCAAAATATTTGTTACATGGTGGGGGAGTGCCAAGATGGCTTCATTACAGCGCCCCCTGTCAGTCATCTAGTGTATATATAAATAATTGATTATGACCCTATGCACTGGACATACTGCTCATCACTATACAGGTACCACACACACGCACACACATTCACCCACTGACCCTGTATATTCTCTCTCCCCTTTTTCTCTCTCTCTCTGTCTCTCTTGCCCTCCCTCCCTCCCCAGGACATCTTGGCCTACCAGAGGCGTAGCCAGCATCGCCTGGTCCCAGGTCTGTACCTGGGCTACCTGAAGCTCAGCAGCTCTGTAGACCAGATCAGGGTGCTGGTGCCACAGAGGATGCCCAACATGCTGTGCCACGCGCGGGTACGAGACAACGCCAATGTCTCCAGGTAAGGACTCACCACAGCTGGATGTATACTTACTGTCTTACCTACTCTTACCTTTACATTACCTTTGGATTTGTAGGGGGTGACACACAGAGCAACCAAGATGCAACTTTGTAGCAAGCAACCAAAATTGCATCCAGATTACTTCATGTGACATCAGTTTAAGGCTGCAATGAACTCCCTCCATGAAACATGTTGAGCGTCACTTCAAGACAGGTTGATTTTGGAACGCTCCTCCATCATAGTGTTGCAACATGGTTCCAGGCCTCATATACACCCCAAAATTCTAGCCCGGTCCAACCTAAGCATGGTGAGCTGAAGCCCGAGCCCAGGCTCGGACCGACATCACAGAAATTAAATGAGCCCGAACCTGAAATAAAAGCCATATTACTAGAAAACAGTATATTGATTTAAACTCGTATTGAGAGCAATGCGGTGTATGCAGGCGGCAGCGGAGTGAGGAGACGAGGAAACAGTTCTTGGGGTGGATGCAGGCGGCAGCGGAGTGAGGAGACGAGGAAACAGTTCTTGGGGTGGATGAGGAGGAGCTATCACTGTAATCTAAATAGACCGTAAGATACTTGTATGGGAGTCGGGAATAAACTCACCAGAACGTCGACATATCGACGACGGCCGGCCCCCGCCAGTCCCACCGAGGGAGGAGAAGTCCCTTGAGGTGGATGCAGGCGGCAGCGGAGTGAGGAGACGAGGAACAGCCCTTGGGGTGGATGCAGCGGAGTGGAGGAGACGAGGAAACAGCCCTTGGGGTGGATGCAGGCGGCAGCGGAGTGAGGAGACGAGGAAACAGCCCTTGGGGTGGACTGCAGGCGGCAGCGGAGGGAAGGAGACGAGGAACACAGCCTTGGGGTGGATGCAGGCGGCAGCGGAGTGAGGAGACGATGAAACAGCCCTTGGGGTGAATGCAGGGAGTGAGGGAGACGAGGAACAGCCCTTGGGGTGGATGCAGGCGGCAGCGGAGTGAGGAGACGAGGAACACAGCCCTTGGGTGGATGCAGGCGCAGCGGAGTGAGGAAGACGAGGAACAGCCCTTGGGTGGATGCAGGCGGCAGCGGAGTGAGGAGACCGAGGAACAGCCCTTGGGTGGATGCAGGCGGCAGCGGAGGAGACGGAGGAAACAGCCCTTGGGGTGGATGCAGGCGGCAGCGGAGTGAGGAGACGAGGAAACAGCCCTTGGGGTGGATGCAGGCGGCAGCGGAGTGGGAGAGACGAGGAAACAGCCTTTGGGGTGGATGCAGGCGGCAGCGGAGTGAGGAGACGAGGAAACACCCCTTGGGGTGGATGCAGCGGAGTGGAGGAGAGAGGAAACAGCGCTTGGGGTGGATGCAGCGGAGTGAGGAGACGAGGAAACAGCCCTTGGGGTGGATGCAGGCGGCAGCGGAGTGAGGAGACGAGGAAACAGCCCTTGGGGTGGATGCAGGCGAGCGGAGTGAGGAGCGAGGAACAGCCCTTGGGGTGGATGCAGGCGGCAGCGGAGTGAGGAGACGAGGAAACAGCCCTTGGGTGGATGCAGGCGGCAGCGGAGTGAGGAGACGAGGAAACAGCCCTTGGGGTGGATGCAGGCGGCAGCGGAGTGAGGAGACGAGGAAACAGCCCTTGGGGTGGATGCAGGCGGCAGCGGATGAGGAGAGAACGAGGAAACAGCCCTTGGGGTGGATGCAGGCGGCAGCGGAGTGAGGAGACGAGGAAACAGCCCTTGGGGTGGATGCAGGCGGCAGCGGAGTGAGGAGAACGAGGAAAAAGCCCTTGGGGTGGATTGCAGCGGAGCTGAGGAGACGAGGAAACAGCCCTTGGGGTGGATGCAGCGGCACGTGAGGAAAGACGGGAAACAGCCCTTGGGGTGGATGCAGCGGAGTGGGAGAGACAAGGAAACAGCCCTTGGGGTGGATGCAGCGGCAGCGGAGTGAGGAGACGAGGAAACAGAGCCCATTGGGGTGGATGCAGGCGGAGCGGAGTGGGAGACGAGGAAACAGCCCTTGGGGTGGATGCAGGCGGCAGCGGAGTGAGGAGAGAGGAAACAGCCCTTGGGGGTGGATGCAGGCGGCAGCGGAGTGGGGAGACGAGGAAACAGCCCTTGGGGTGGATGCAGGCGGCAGCCGGAGTGGAGGAGACGAGGTGAGGAGACGAGGAAACAGCCCTTGGGGTGGATGCAGGCGGCAGCGGAGTGAGGAGACGAGGAAACTCACCTTAGTTATGATCAACTGAATGACAAAAATATTTGAATAAAGTAGGCTAATGCAATTAAAGGCATGTATCAAATTCTTGCTTATACTGAAATTCCCTAAGTCACTAATTTAAAGCAATGGTAGTGTGTGGTCACCTATATGATAATTTCAGCACCGTTTTGATTGGGACAGCGCCATCATGCTGCTTTGAGACAAGCGTGGGGGAAAGGTCTAGATAAATCAATCAATGTTAGATTTTTGTTTTAACTGAATCCCGGTTTGGATATTTGGTAACAATTAGGCTGGGAAAATGTTTGTTAAGTTGAGGTGAGTGCTTCACTCACATAACCTACTCCCGACCAAAAGCCTGTAACTTGTTTGATAATCAGTCAATGTGATTTTCACTGAATCTCTGCCTGTATATTTGGTTGATTGATCTCTGGCTGGGAAAGTGGAGGTGGTAGCTCATTTATTTGTTTGCTCATCTATCACTGATCAGAAACATTTAGCATGCCAAGATGTATCCTAAATCAAGTGTATTATTTTGCACTTGACTCACGTAGTAGCCTTATATAATCTATCCACCAGAGAGCTGTGAAAGCACGTCCTGGTTTTTAGGTCTTAATGTCACTTAGCCTACTTCGATATAATCAATCATAAATTAATGTCAGTACACAGCATACGAGTTGTTAATGCCTTTAAATACAATCAAGCATTTTATTTTTAAATGAAATAACAAAGGTAGCCTTGAATAATTAAACAATAAATAACTTGCTTGTCTGCCAAACACCAAACATCCATTTGAATAATCTCTAAAAAGCCCTTTGTTTTAAATGTATGTTTGATTAAGGAAACATTTGAATCAGTTACGGGCCTACTTTGGATAGTTTACAAGGTCCAGTAAGGTGCATTAGCAGAACAGTCATAGGGTTTATTTTGTTAGGATGTATTTGCCATTGGAATATGGGCTTCTTCTGATACTGAGATGCGCTGCCTGTCATCGTCTTGGGGATCTTCATGCTCCCGAGTACGCTCCAGCCTATTCCTATCACAATTTGAAGCATTTCAATAATCAGAAATATACATTTCATCATGCCAACAGATGTCTCTGGCCCAGCCAATATTGGAATCCTGGTGCCGCTAGTGGCTGCAGCTGCTGCGACTGAGAGAGCTGTAGTAGGCTAAAAGGTGCACAGACACAAGCTCAAAAACCTCCCGGCCCGAATCAATAAACAAAATTTGAGAATGAGAACTCTATGCTGAGTAACTACAGGTCTGTTTTTAGATTGTCTGTCTGGCTGTGTATACTGTAGGAAGTATTAGAGTCTGTCTGGCTGTGTATACTGTAGATAGTATTAGAGTCTGTCTGGCTGTGTATACTGTAGATAGTATTAGGGTCTGTCTGGCTGTGTATACTGTAGATAGTATTAGGGTCTGTCTGGCTGTGTATACTGTAGATAGTATTAGGGTCTGTATGGCTGTGTATACTGTAGGTAGTATTAGAGTCTGTCTGGATGTGTATACTGTAGATAGTATTAGGGTCTGTCTGTTTTTAGATTGTCTGTCTGGCTGTGTATACTGTAGATAGTATTAGTGTCTGTCTGGCTGTGTATACTGTAGATAGTATTAGGGTATGGCGGTTGACGATATCGTTTATGACTAGAGCGTGGCTGAGGTGCACATGGACCAGCTCTGAACCAGAATTGCACATGCGGAGAAGGTTGGTGGGATTCGAAATGCGTCGGTAATCGTTTGTTGACTTGGCTTTCGAAGACCTTAGAAAGGCAGGGTAGGATAGATATAGGTCTGTAGCAGTTAGGGTCAAGGGTGTCCCCCCCTTGAAGAGCGGGATAACCGCAGCTGCTTTCCAATCTTTGGGATCTTCAGACGACACGAAAGAGAGGTTGAAGAGGCTAGTAATAGGGGTGCAAACAATTTCAGCAGATAGTTTTAGAAAGAAAGAGGTCCAGATTATCTAGCCCGGCTGATTTGTAAGGGTCCAGATTTTGCAGCTCATTTAGAACATCAGCTGACTGTATTTGGGAGAAGAGAAATGGGGAAGGCTTGGGCGAGTAGCAGAGGGAGGGCCAATGCGGCTTTGTCCGATGTAGGGGTAGCCAGGTGCAAAGCATGGCCAGCCGTAGAAAAATGCTTATTGAAATTCTCAATTATAGTGGATTTGTCGGTGGTGACAGTGTTTCCTATTCTTCAGAGCGGTTGGAAGCTGGGAGGAGGTGTTCTTATTCTCCATGGACTTTACGGTGTTCCCAGAACCTTTTTGAAATTTGTGTTGCAGGAAGCAAATTTCTGCTTGAAAAAAGCTAGCCTTGGCTGTTCTAACTGCCTGTGTATATGGTTTCTGGCTTCCCTGAAAAGTTGCATATCACGGGGGGCGTTCGATGCTAATGCAGAACGCCATAGTATGTTTTTCTGTTGGTTAAGGGAGTCAGGGTCAGGAGAGAACCAAGGCTATATCTGTTCCTGGTTCTAAATTTCTTGAATGGGCATGCTTATTCAAGATGGTGAGGAAGGCATTTTAAAAAATGACCAGGCATCCTCTACTGACGGATGAGATCATATCCTTCCAGGATACCCCGGCCAGGTCGATTAGAAAGGCCTGCTCGCTGAAGTGTTTCAGGGAGCGTTTGACAGTGATGAGTGGAGGTCGTTGACCGCTGACCCATTACGGATGCAGGCAATGCAGGCAGTGATCGCGTGAGATCTTGGTTGAAAACAGCAGAGGTGTATTTGGAGGGCAAGTTTGTTAGGATGATATCTATGAGGGTACACCGTGTTTAACGGAATTGGGGTGGTACCTGGTAGGTTCATTTATAATTTGTTGAGATTGAGGGCATCAAGCTAGAATGTAGGGTGGCTGTGGTGTTGAGCATGTTCAAATTTAGGTCGCCTAGCAGCACGAGCTCTGAAGATAGATGGGGGCAATCAGTTCACATATAGTGTCCATGAGCACAGCTGGGCGCAGAGGTGGTCTATAGCAGGCGGCAACGGTGGAGAGACTTGTTTTAGAGAGGTGGATTTAAAAAGTAGAAGTTCAAATTGTTGGAACAGACCTGGATAGTATAACAGAACTCTGCAGGCAGTCTTTGCAGTAGATTGCAACACCGCCCCCTTTGGCCGTTCTATCTTGTCTGAAAATCTTGTAATTGGGGATGAAAAAGTCTGAATTTTTGGTGGTCTTTCTAAGCCAGGATTCAGACACGGCTAAAACACCTGGGGTTGGCAGAGTGTGCTAAAGCAGTGAACAAAACAAACTTAGGGAGGAGGCCTCTAATGTTAACATGCATGAACCCAAGGCTTATTACGGGTACAGAATTCATCAAAAGAGAGCGGCCTGGGGAAGGAGTGGAGCCAGGTTACTGCAGGGCCTGGATTCCCCTCTACATCACCAGAGAACAGAGGAGGAGTAGGATAAGGGTACGGCTAAAAGCTATGAGAATTGGTCGCCTAGAGCTACTAGAGCAGAGAGTAAAGGAGGTTCTGGGGGCGATAAAATAGTTTAAAGGAATAAGTGGTACAGACAAACTGATGGTAGGATGTGAATACAGTGGGAGGTAAACCTAGTATGAGTGATGATGAGAGAGATATTGTCTCTAGAAACATCATTGAAACCAGGTGATGTCATCGCATATGTGGGTGTGGAACTGAGAGGTTGGATATGGTATAGAGAGCAGGGTTAGATCACATACATGCAATGAAATAAGCAATAAACACTAACCAGAAACAGCAATGACAAGGCATATTTACATTAAGGAGAGGCATGCTAATCGGAGTGAGCAATAAGGGTCCATGAGTAGAGGTTGGTTGGGTCGTGCGATCCAGACAGCTGGCCGGTATATGGCTATCGGTAGCAGCATAGATGGAGGTCTGTTTGTAGATACCTCGTGCGTTTCCGTCGGTAGGTTAGTGGGGTTCCGTGTAGTGGGGTCCCGTGTGGTAGAGGGGATCAATCCAAATTGGCAAAATAGAATAGTGACCCAAGGAAAAAATAAATAAATAATAATAATAATAATAGTTGTCCAAATATACTGTGTTCAAATAGACAGCCGATAAGACAGCTAAACGATTAGCGGCCTCAGATGAGCTTCCAGGTAACGTCGGGCACGGAGGTGCCAGTTGGATAAATCCCGCGGCAGATAACGTCGGCAGTCAGTCGCGGGCAGTCAGTCGCTGAAGGCCCGGTGGGTTCCGTATCTGCAGCAGCAACAAAAGAAACGGGTCCGGATGGTGATGGAACCCTCAGCTGGGCTAGCTCAGAATGATTAGAGTTTGCTCCGGGGTCGACGTAAGCCAATAGTCACACGGTTTGCAGCTAGGCTAGCTGCCAAATCAAGGTACAAGTGTCCAGAGCCTGCGGCTGGAATCCGGGGAAACTGAGAGAAAAAGAGTCCCGGAATGCTCCGGTCCGAGTCGCGTTGCACAAAAGTGCGCGTAGATTATCGAGCTAAGGAAATAGCTTGATGACCAACTAAACGGTGGCAGCTGAAACACCAACGCTAGCCAGCCAAACACGGCTAATTTCGGGGGCAGCTACAGATTAGCTTCTGGCTAGCTATCGGAGTAGCTTCTGGTTAGCTTTCAGGCTAGCTTCTGAATTAGCCCCTAGGCTATCTTCCACGATGGATTTTCAGATTGAGGTAAATAATACCCTTTGTAATTGGTGAAAGCGGGTTGCAGGAAAGCTTTGCAGGAAAGCTTTTGTAGTTGAGTTCTGGCATAATAAAATAGATAAAAGATATGCGAAGTAAAGGTGGTAAATATTATATATAATACAGGACACGAACCAATACGGAACAGAAAAAGACGTCTGAACTGCTAAGCCCACCTTGGACGTATACACAGCCAGACAAGACCCTAATACTACCTACAGTATACACAGCCAGACAGACCCTAATACTATCTACAGTATACACAGCCCAGAGCAGACTCTAATACTACTACAGTATACACAGCCAGACAGATTCTAATACTTCCTACAGTATACAAAGCCAGACAGACAATCTAAAAAACAGGACCCGCTAAAACTATCTACAGTATACACAGCCAGACAGACCCTAATACTATATCTACAGTATACACAGCCAGACAGATAATACTAAAAAACAGACAGGACCCTAATACTATCTACAGTATACACATCCAGACAGACTCTAATACGTACCTACAGTATTACACAGCCAGACAGACACAATACTATCTACAGTGATACACAGCCAGACAGACA
>NC_036858.1:56150561-56150811 GCF_002910315.2 Salvelinus sp. IW2-2015
TAGATTGTCTGTCTGGCTGTGTATACTGTAGGTAGTATTAGGGTCTGTCTGGATGTGTATACTGTAGGTAGTATTATAGTCTGTCTGGCTGTGTATACTGTAGGTAGTATTAGAGTCTGTCTGGCTGTGTACACTGTAGGTAGTATTAGGGTCTGGCTGTTTTTAGATTGTCTGTCTGGCTGTGTATACTGTAGGTAGTATTAGGGTCTGTCTGTTTTTAGATTGTCTGTCTGGCTGTGTATACTGTAGG